>NC_143018.1:149281316-149434531 GCF_055824585.1 Amblyomma mixtum
CAGGAGAGCACGGGGTTCTCACCATTTGAGCTGCTTTATGGGCGGAATGTCCGAGGGCCGCTCGCCATCTTACGAGAGCTGTGGACGGGCAGTAAGTTTGAGGAAGAGGTGAAGACAGCTTACGAGTATGTCATCGACCTTAAAGGAAGGTTGGAGACGACCTGCCAAATCGCTCACGAAGCACTGAGCCAAGCAGGAGAACGTTACAAGGCATACTACGACAGTCGGGCCAAACCGCGGCAGCTGCATGAGGGAGACCAAGTGCTTCTGCTATTGCCCACTGAGCACAACAAACTAACCATGAGATGGAAGGGACCTTACCCGGTCGTTGGAAAAAAAAGCGGAGTGGATTACGTTGTCGACGTCGAAGGCACTACCAAGACATTTCATATCAACATGTTAAAGAAGTACAATGCCCGCGAGACGCGACCAAAACACTCAGTGCAGACCGTCGCCATGGTGGCTGCGGACGAGGAGTGCTCCGGGCCATTGGATGAAAAGGTGGGGCCCCAGGACGTCGCCGTGTCTGACCAACTGGCCCCGCAACAGGTGAAGGAACTGCGACGTCTTGCATTAACCTATCGGGATGTCTTCACGGAGAGGCCTGGCTTCACGACATGGGCTGAATGCTCTTTGCCGACGACGGCGAATAAGCCCATCTATGTGAAGCAATATCCACTACCTCATGCCGTCCAGCAAGCAATCGAGAAGGAGGTGTCCAGCATGATACAGATGGGAGTGATTGAAAAATCGCGGTCCCCGCACAACGCCCGGTCGTTTTGGTTAAGAAACCGGACGGTGGCTACCGGTTTTGTGTGGATTTCCGGCGACTAAATAATGTGCTGGTAGCCGACGCGGAACCTATTCCTCGAGCGGACTGCCTAATCGCCGAAGTTGGGGCAAGAAAGTACTTTTCTAAAATGGACTTGTCGAAGGGATATTGGCAAGTGCCTCTTGAAGAGGAGTCAAAAGAAAAGACCGCCTTTTCAACACCAAGTGAACATTACCAGTTGAAGAACATGCCATTTGGCATCAAAACGGCACCGGCAGTATTCGCAAAACTAATGAGGAGAGTGCTGGAAGGAATTGACAATGTCTACCACTATTATGACGACATTTTGGTAGCGACAGAAAGTTGGGAGGACCACGTGACGGCACTCAACCTTGTTCTAGAACGAACACGGGCAGCCGGGATGACCATCCATCCGAAGAAGTGTCACCTGTGTTTCGAGGAACTTTCTTTCCTCGGACACACTATCGGACGGGGAAGCCTGGGTCCAATGAAGGCCACTTTGGACAGGATCCGCGATGCTACGAGGCCGACGACCAAGCGCCAAGTTCGAGCGTTTTTGGGACTCTCGGGCTACTACCGGGAGTTCATACCAAACTACGCTACCGTGGCGACTCCCTTGACGGACCTGACTAAGAAGCTAATGCCTAACACCGTTAAGTGGGGGGACCGGGAGCAACACGCTTTCATAGAACTGAAACGGCTTCTCGCAGAGCCACCAATCCAACAGGTGGCTGATTTCCAAAAAGACTTCGTGCTTCGCACAGATGCCTCCGACCAAGGTCTTGGGGCAGTGCCCCTCCAGAGCAAGGAGGGGGTGCTGCACCCCGTAGCCTACGCAAGTAGGAACCTGCTACAGAGAGAGCGAGCCTACTCAGCAGTCGAGAAGGATGGTCTCGCAATCGTTTGGGCAATCAAGCGATTTAAATTTTTTTTTGTATGGGCGAAAGTTCACCCTCCAAACCGATCACCAACCACTCAAGTACATCCGTGAGGCGCAGTTCATGAACTCGCGACTGCTTCGTTGGGCTCTCTTGCTGCAAGAGTATGACTTCACGGTAGAGAACATACGTGGAAAAGATAATGTTGGTGCTGATTACCTCAGCCGGGTTTCAGAGCTCAGCACTCGCCAACAAGTTGACGTTGATCTCTAACGATCAAGATGCTTTCGCTTTAATTTGTGTATGGAGTCTGTTCTTCCATGTGTGTCTACATAATACTTGTGCGTGCCTGTATTCCGCAGTATTATCTCAGTGTGTTTATGCTTGTATTTCTCAGTATTATCTCAGTGTGTCTGTGCTATGATTACAGTCGAATGTTCTCGTGTCGCATACGGCGATGCATGCGCGACTTCTGTTTTTGGAGTGTGGAATGTTATCAGCAATAACATTCTTGACGCGGGGGTGGTAAAACATAATTCGCGCCAGTTGCGATTTTCCCCAGCGGCGGTTGAGCCCGGCGGCGGGGACTCCGTCCTAAGCATCCCCATGCGCGAAACCCCCCCCCCCCCCCCCCTCACGCACACACTTCTGTCTGGTCTCCGACGGTGAGAAAGCTGTTGTCTGGCCAGTGACCTCCTGTACGCGGAATTCCGGCTCGAGCGTCTGCGGGGCCAGCCGGGGCTCGGCGCGGGACGTTTCGGCGCGATAGTTTACGTTTCGTCGTCGCCTCTGATTCGTCGGTCCCGGGCCCCGGGCTGCCTGGGGAGGGTGAGGGAGAGAGGGGGACAGAAACTACGGGGGGACTGTGGAATGTGGCGGAGAGCAGTCGAGGTGGAGATCTTGGATGTGGCGGTGTGTTAGCTAACCGCGCGTGTGTGTGAAGTGTCAGCCGAGAGGTGGTCGGCTCGTCGCGAAGTGTATGGGCAACAAGTAGCGACTTCGGGGACCCGACATCGACAGCCCGACGCCTATCTCGGACCGGACCTCAACCACCCGAACAGCTAAGCCCCCGCCACTCCCACATTTACGAAATGAACTATACCCTAAATTCTTTCCTTTAAAAGTGACTTGTATTTGTATTTCCTCTCGCCTGTCATATTTGATACTGTGTGTCAAAGCTAAAACTTGTTCCGTCTGCCCTGTGTTTACGCTGTGCTATTCTTGATGAATTGGTGAAAGTGTTGTTCTCTTTGTTAATTAAATTCTATCCACTCTCATTCCCGACTCCTGTGTCGTGCCTCCGGTCAGCGGCTGGCCAGGCGTGGACCTATCGCCGGTTAGCCACTCGGTCCTGCTTAAGATCTGGCACCTGGGTGGAGGTGTTTGTCTCTCCTCCACTAGAATTGGTAACAGAGAGTGTGGAGCCCATTGGTGGCGTGCTCCGCACTTCGTGAAAATGGCCCTCCAGATCGGCTATGCGCTTAGGCACACTAGATATAGGATTGTCAGTTGAAATGATTTGGTTCTTAACGTCCAGTACTTAGGAAATTAGCTTAGTGTGACCGGCGGAAAGGTTTGTTAGTTCGGCAAGCACCGCTTCGTAGTTGTTAGGACCTGGATTCGATTCAATGTCGCCTGCTAAAAGTAGTAAGGCACGCACAACATTACTACACTCAACAACAATGGAAACGCAACACTGGGGGCTCGGCAGCTGAATAAGGAAGTAGTTACTGGTAAGCAAAGAATACTGAGCGCTAACCTGCATGATGAATGCGAATGGGTTAGTGAACTGCGCGGGAGCGTAGCGACCGAGCCCACAGAGAAGCGCAGAAGGTTGATCCTCTTAATATCGGCTGATGATGTCTGGGGTGAGGAGGCTTTCCAGTTGTCATCCAGGAAGCGGTGTTCTGTCAAGGGCTGCGTCGGACATGACGTAGATTCGGTTCCGGGTGGATAAGAGGACAGCGCGGCGTGATCGCTGTAGCACGAGGCCACAGGCTCGGCAGTAGCTGGAAAGAGGGCCAGCAGTGCAGCGAACAGCGCGTTGGCAGTGATCGTGAACACCTGCATGATGGGTTAGTGAACTGCGCGGAGCGTAGCCACCGAGCCCAACTAAGGTTGTGCCAGAAACGCGGCGCTGAAGCCATAGGCCGTCAGCGTTCATTGTGTTCATTGCCGCTGGCGTTTTTCCTGCATGGAACACGTGGCAATAGCTGTGTATCCCTTCACATTTATACACGCGGCGCAATCTCCTCGCGCATGCGCAGTAGCCCGCAGCGGTGAGTGCGTGCTGCGAGGAACGCCATCTGTGCGTATAACGTCCCTTGCCCCTCGCGCATGCTCTGTATGGTCGAGCAAGAGAGCACAAAAATGGCGAGACTGTGGCCAATGTAGCTCACGCTACAAAACTTTATTAAACTGGAAGGAGAGTTGGGCGAGCTTTTGGGTTGGGTCCTCATTCCAGGGCTTGAGCTGCCCTGCGGAAAAACATGGACGGGAAGAAGGTGGCACGGACTCGCGATGACTAACAACTTATCGTTTTTATTCTAGGCTTTAAAATATATAACAGTAAAGAAATATGGTGCGAAATATACATGAGCGAACCTAAAACATATCAGACAATGATTACTTGTTGAATCGGTAACTGAGTGGCTAAAAGTGACGGATCAAAGGAATAAAACAAGACAAAAGACAGCGCAAAGCACTCCTAGCATCGAAGGTAGTAGATTTCTTCCTTTTGAGCGATGTCGAAGGTGTGCTGACTCAGGTGTCTCCTTCTTGATGTATCAGCAGCGCTTCAAATAACTCCCTTCTGCGCGCGTCTCTCTAGCTTCCTATCGTCTCAGTCTTGTTAAGGAATGGCTTGCAGGCTTGGTATATGCGACAATCAATTACGCGATTGCTTTCGATCGTCCTTTTTAAGGTGCAAGCGTGCTCACTCAGTGCTTCGTTTAAACAGCGCCTGGTCTGGCCTATGCATCAAGGTCCACACGATAGCGGTATCTTGTATACCGCGTTGCTTCGGCAATACACATGGCGGATATCATGTTTTATGGTGCAGCTTGCCCTAGCCGGGATCTCTGGTGGAAAATCACTCTTTTTTATAGGCATCCAAGCTTTCCTGGTGCGGGGAACAAAGCACATGCTCCTGCTTTTCTTGCGCGCTGCGGAAGGCACGAACCGCGTCGACAGATGCGTGATGGGCGAAGTCCGCCTACGAGTTCGTTGCCGCAGACACCGACCCACTGTCTTAGCCGCGCATGACATGCACAGTAACCACAACGCACAGCAAGACAGCTCCATCGTGAGTTAGCAGATAAGTGGATAGAGGGAGGCGGCAAAGACTTTGCTAAATAACGATAAACGCTAAGGACGAAGTCGCCGAAGGAACCTGCAGCCCAGAGGCGTTCACAAGAGGCTTGAGACCCCGAAGAGAAGGAACGCCGACTAGAACCGGAGCGAGCAGCAAAGGCGGCTTATTTTAAAAGTAAGGCGAGGAACGTGTGCAAGAGCATTTGGGTGGAAATGAAATCCGCTATCTAGGGACAATATGCTAACGCATCTCACACGTGATTAGCTGAACGAGGTAAGTCGCGGCAAATTTTGTTCGTTTAGGTTTCCTGAAAGCCAGTTGAGAGGCCGGCACACGTCCTGTTGTTTGCCTTCCTGCGTTTTCGTGAAGTTTGTGGCTTGCAATAGTCCAGAAAGTTTCTATCCGCCAGCTTTCGATCCTGCAGAAACAATCAGCGTTTTCAATGAGTGCGGGCCCTCTAATCTGCGTTGGAGCCCGAGGGAGATATGCTTGTTGGTCGGAAGCTACCACCCGCTGTTTGCTTTGCAAGAGAGTTCTTAGGCTATCTGCTCGCCTCGTAACAAACTGTAACAAAAATGCTGTAACATGCCGCGTTATCCGGTCAGCGAAGGCCGTGAGAGCCGCGAAGCGTGCTCCGTCGGCCTCGAATGTGGTCAGTGCGCTTAGGCTTGCAGCGCACACACGCGCTCGGTTACAGTGGGCCAGCGATAAGGCGTCCGCCGCAAGCAAGGACATGCGGCCGCCGTCATGCCTTTGTTTGGCCTCCGCGAAGATACTCTCACTCGTAACCACGCCATGCGAGCGTGTCCAGTGCCGAAGCAGGGTCACTGCATCTAGAGGCAGCTTCAGTGACTGCACACAGCTTTGGGGAGAAAAAGGTGCGCCTTCACGATCTCGGAAGCAATCGCGCCGCAACTCAGCGCCATGGCCACGCAAGACAGCACCCAAGTGTCCCTCAACTATTGGTCCCGACGATGGAGCAAGCATGACGCTCCTTGGACCAGGCCTGCCATCCACGAGTGAGTGCTGCAGCGGCCGGCCGCTGGCGCACGCTCAGCGGCGAGGCGCTATGAGAGCGGTCCAGAAAGCGCCTCTTATTTCTGATATTGCGTTAATGCTGAGTATATATGATACTGAAAAATACATGCAGACCCTTCCATGTCCTTTCCGTACGGATTTCATCTACCTTCCGTAGACTCGTGTGTAATTTCCACGTCATTTGCATGACTTCAAAAAGACCCCATCAATATTCATCATCATTATAATCCTGACTACGCCCACTGCAGGGCACAGGCCTCTCCAATGTCTCTCCAATTAACCCTGTCCTTCGCCAGTTGCGGCCACCGTATTCCTGCAAATTTCTTAAACTCATCCGCCCACCTAACTTTCTGCCGCCCCCTGCTACGCTTGCCTTCTCTTGGAATCCACTCCGTTACCCTTAGGGACCAGCGGTTATCTTGCCTTCGCATTACATACCCTGCCCAAGCCCACTTCTTCCTCTTGATTTCAACTAGGATGTCATTAACCCCCGTTTGTTCTCTCATCCACTCCACCCGCTTCCAATCGCTTAAAGTTACACCTATAATTTTTCTTTCCATAGCTCGCTGCTGTCCTTAACTTAAGCTGAACCCTCTTTGTTAGCCTCCACGTTTCTGCCCCATAGGCGAGTACCGGTAAGATACAGCCGTTGTATACTTTTCTCTTGAGCGGTTTTGGTGAACTACTACTTTCGTTTTCCGGATGGGCTCCATATGTTCTATATGGATAGCACATGAACCATACGGAAGCACATGGCATCATGGGTATCTTCATATCTATCCAATCATGTATCGCCACATGCAACGTTTCACTAGGAAGCTGCAATTGATTAGAATAAAGCGCCTAACGAAATGACCACTAGCTGCGGACGGAGTAAGCGTATACTGGGCATAGTCAGACATGCAGACTACACTGACTCCGAAAGTCCCATGGCCTGACTCCGTTTAAAAATAAAAATAAGCCCGGAATAGGGTTTTATACCGGATGTGTCAACTAAACGTTGTGCAACATTTATGCAGGCTTTGATTGTTACAGGCGCGCTTTTTTCGGCTTACCATTGTGTAGGTGCAGCGCATCAGAATAAGGCTAAGATGCGCTTTTTCATGGGGAACAATGAGCGCAAACACTAGACAATCCACGAAGAAATCATTGCGCTTCCTCCTCCTGGCTCGCCAGCAAGAGCTCCCACTGCATCACACTCGGGTGGTCTATTCTAGGCTCTAAGCCTGTCTTAGGGCAGGTCCATGTGACATGCTCTAGTGTAGGTTTACCCTGACACCGCGGATATTCGTCTACATATTGCATAGGGAAAGCCTTCCGTAGCTTGCGCAGGTGCGGGTAGGTACCGTAGTCTGCGCTAGTCTACCGCCTCCTCTTTGGTAAGCCTTTTGTGTGGGGCTGGGTAGCGTTACCGCTGACCCCTGTAATCATCAAGTGTGTCTGAGTACGTGGGGGTAACAGGGTCAAAGGTGCTTCGGGTGCAAAGTGTTGAGTCTGCTCGGTTGACGTACCCTCGAGCTAACTAGTCTGCTGCCACGTTGCCCTTTATCCCCTCATGTCCAGGAACTCACACTATACTGTGTTTAGTGTTTATGTGTCTTCTCGTCGTGTGTAGAATATAATTGGCGATGCTATCGATCCTGCCATGTGCATTTTCTGTATTCTTGTTTGGAGTCCGTCACTATAGTGAGGTTTTGTCCTCTTGGATTACCCTGCGATATTGCCAGAGCAATGGCAGCTTCTTCAGCTGCTTCGTTGCTTGGGTTGTTTATCGTTGCGCTGGTTATTTCAATCCTCCTTCGTCTGTTACAACGGCGATCGTTTTGCGTTGGTATCCGTGCTTTGCTGCGTCCGTGCAGACTACGGACTGTCTCTGAATTCCCGGCTGACCGCTCGGACTCTGGCTTAGTCTTCATGAATCGTGGGAGAATCCTAGTATTGCAATACTCTACCAGGAAGGTGGCGCCAGAGACCTGTCGAATTATATGCCGATTTGTGGACTGCCTGAGGCTTGCAAAGTATTTACCAAGGCAGAGAGTAATAGGAGCAAATAATATTTGAGTCAACCTACGGAATCTAAGTTCTCTTCGATGGCCCGCTGAAAAAAGTTGTATGATGTAATAAACTCATAGACTTTGCCATACAAATATCATAGACTTATCATTAAAATCATAGAAAATTATCATACAAATATCATACATTTCTGCAAAATCATAGTCATAATAGAGATGTCATAGGATATCAGACACATTGTATGATATTGTATGATGAAGCCTCTAGTGGTTATTGCATCATATAACTTTTTTTCAGCAGGGAATTGGCTAAAGCGTCGCGAAGAAACGAACAGACGAGACGTGTGCGCACTACCAACTGATAGGCCGGTTATTTCGCCTAAGACTGCACTCTGCGGCGCAAGAGCGCTTTGCTGCAGGCCGGTTAGGTCATATTGAATAGTTAACTTTTTTCACTGTTCATGAGGGGCGAGTGATATTTCGCGACAGTTTTTAGAATTTCGATACTGCCAATGACGTCGCGGCTGCAGCGTAAGGAATTCCGGGGACACACAGGTTGCAAACGCACGGCCAGAAAGCGCCCGACTGGCAGCGGCAATCGGGAAGAGAGCACGTGACAGGCGGTAGTTCGCACCAGCAGCACAGTTAAGGGCGTCACCTCCAGAGCCCGCAGTGCAACACAAGAAGAAGAGGTCGCGATTGCTCCCGCGGCTTCACATTCCGATTCGAAATACATAATCACCGACTCGCGAGGGGCCTGTCGGAACGTCGAACAATGCTGCACTCCCTTCCTAGCCTGTCCAATCTACCAAAATTGCATACGGAATACGGACCCCGCACACCGTTACCTTATATGAGCCCTGCACATCAGGGGTTGACAGGAAACGAGGCAGCAGACGCAGCCTCCCGCGTGCACCCTCACCGGGCTGTTTTCTCCCTCCTACCCGATAAAGAACCCGATTTTAATCTGGCCTATACCTTCAAAGATGGTAAAACCTACTATCAAGATAGTCATCGCCTTTACCCTCTCCCATGTAAAAGCCTCAAGAAGGCGGATGAGCGGCTCCTTCTCCGCCTTCACACCAACACATTGCTTTGCCCTGCAGCACTAAAACATTTTGACCTTCCTTTAATGGAAGCTGGCCGCACTGTAGAGCGGTGTCTTCGGACACCATCACCTGGTGTGCGCCTGCCCCTCGAACCCGGCTATTTTCCCCATCCCCAACCCGGGTGGAATGGAAGGCGACCCTCCTCGCCTGCCACGACTTGCAGGCCCAACAAGCCTTAGTAGGGCGCGCCCGGCGGCGGCCTACGGCACTGGGTTCGCAAACTAGGGACCTCCACCTAGTGCTTGTAAGGATCGGTCCCTTACGGGCTGATCCAAAAATAACTCCTGCCCTTTCCTAATAAACGTTTACGCCGCCACCACCACCACGTAGCGTCCGCTTTCTTGGGGGGTAGCGTTCCGCTTGCGGGAGCGGCGTTCGACTAGTTTGAAAAGCCTCATGTTCTCAATAGGCGCAGAATCCAGGCTATCAGGTGTTGGGAGTGGCGGGAATCTCGGACTAAGCTATGATTTCCGTGTCGTAGCCAAGTTGTACATATTGGGAAGCCTTGTTGCCGCGGGCGGGCGACGCACTCACGGCCGGGTGGCCGCCGTAGGCGTTAGGCCTAGCGCCGCCGCCACGATACGCAAGGGAAGATCGGCCCTAAAAGGCCTAAATGCAGTCCCACCTGGGTGCAAGTGGTATCCACAGGTAGCTGTCAACTTCATGAATACAGACGCAGCTGCGTTGATGGGGTTCCGATCGAAATTCCGTGGCTCCAGCCAAAAGTTGGCGGAGCCGATGCGCTGCATGTCCTCTCGCTCCTGCGCTCACAGCACCCTCTGCATGCATGCAGCAGCAGAGTGTTTTGCTGTACGTCTCTGGTACGCGGCTTGCAAGAGAAAAGGGCGCGAACGAGACGCCAACCCTACGATGGGCCTGCGCTTCGACAACACAGCGCGCTTCCTGGAGCAGTCCCACTTTCGGAAGCCTGTCGGCAAGCTCAGCAAGTTGCGCTTCGTCCGCCTGTGACTATCTCGCCCAAACACGGATCGGCTGGAGATATTAAAGCCAACCCGCAAGAAGCGGAGGAGATCTAGGACGCTTAAGCCCATCGCTGCGGCCTTCAAGGCTCTCCGTCCAAATCCGAATTTGTACGCATTCGCCTGCCGCCGATATGCACTACCAAAATGCAACTATCTATGGCCAGCTGTCCGATGCCCTAACACGATAAGATTAGATTACTTGGTCTCTCTATCTACAAAGATGGACGGGTTGATACAACACTAGCCAAATTGAGCAAGGTGAGGGACCAGGTTGGTCGGATGATCCACCGGGTTTCCAACAAACGCGGGGGGTTACAGTGCAAAGACGCCTTGTGGCTGACGCATGTTTTCGTGACCAATCGAGTCCTCTACTGGTCCGCTTTACCTTAACCTGCGCAATCTTGACGAGAGTGCCCTGGAGGTGATTCTCAGAAAGATGTACAAGCATGCCCTCGATCTCCTGGTCAACACGTCCAACCAATGCCTCATAGGCCTGGGGATGGTAAACACTTTCGCGGAGCTCCGGAAGGCAGACGACCAATCAATACAGAAGACTTTCAAAGACGCCCTCGGGACGCTCCCTATTAGCCCGACTACACATCCAGCACACAACACTGACGGAAGAGCTCGTACGCATCCCCGAAGTCTGGAGATATGCCCTGCCCGTGAGTCCCCTTCCGGCCAACATGACACGAGACGACCACAGTGGCAGGCGCCTTGCGCGGACGGAGGCACTGACCCGCCGCTATCGGAACAAACGCGGAATCTTCTCCGTGCACGCCTCCGGCCCTCACCATCATCATCATCATCATCATTTTTATTCCAACATCAACATTACAGATGCTGAGGACCGTGAACAAAAAGCCTCTAGCTGGGCTTGACGGGGTTCACGGCCCCTAAAAATCATGGCATTGGCAACAAAACTAGAATACAAACACAACGCATCAGACATGGGAGGATGTGGCACAAAATCAGGACATAAGCAAAACAATTACAAGATTAGTAGAGTGTTTAATGAAGTATACAATGTACGGTGCAATACAGAAAAAGGTAGAAAGTGCAATTATTGTGGCTATGATATATTTACAAAAAAAAAACAGTATTGGGGCTATGAAATAACTCGTTTGTTTAGAAGCGACGGGAGCATATTATGTAGCATCTGGTATCCATAGTTAGTGCGTGCTCGAGGTATTTCCCACAGTTCAGTACTGCGGGTATCCCGTGTTTTTCGTTTAGGTGTCAGGTTTGCTATGCCGCCTAAAATGTTTTTATTCTGTTTAATTCCGTTAGAATAACGCTTAAGGAGCATTGTTTTATAAATCTCAGAAAGTGTGATAATGTTTAGTTCCCTGAAGAGAGGTGCAGTATGACTATCGTATGCTGCGTTTGCAACTATACGAATTGCCTTTTTTTGTAGGAGGTGAAGTTTAGTAATATTTGACAAAGTAGTTGTACCCCACACTAAGTGATGGTAGGTAATATGTGAAGTAAAAAGGGCACTGAAAATAAGGCGTTTAATGCAAACAGGAGCAAAATATCGCAGTCAGGGGTAGTACACGGCAGCACTCGCCCACCAAAACGTCGTGGCGAACGGCCTAATGTTCCGAGCGCGGTGCCGCCATTTTTTCCCGCTCTCGGCGCTTTTACGCCGGTAGCTGTTCATACATTCTGAGTGTTCAAGTGGGTCGCTGTCCGCAACAGGATTTTCCGAGGGCATATGCCACGCTGCAGTAGCATTGAGGAAAGGTTCGCGGAGCGACCGCATGGCGCGTTAGTCGCTCCACCACGCGATACAGTGACATCACAGCTGGCCAGTGTTTGCATCCTTTTCCCCCCTCAGAACGGGACAAACTGGTCAGCTCATTAGTGCTGGTGAACGCATTCTGTGTTTCTCCTTTAACTGTCCCTCCCCCAGTATTCTAAATATAAGGGTGCTCTGTATTAGGCCCAAGAGTCCAGAATGAGAATGCGCCACAAACGCTGTCGCCTCTCTCCTTCCTTCCATGGCAGTCTGCTGAGGGACAACGCGGCGGCAGTCCTGGACGGCAAGCGAGGCGGCACTGTCTTTCTGCCCATGTGCGGAAATGCTCCTGAACTCAAGTGGTGAGCTTCTACAATAACGGACGCTTCCAGTCGAGCCCTAATGCAACGTTCCATACTGCTCGCGCATGTGGACTCAAGGGAACGCCGAAAGCGTGTCGTATTGCCGCGAATGCTTGTGATGTTGTTTGTTAATGCGCAAAGCTGCCGGCATAAGGCTTTGTCGCTTTCTTTGCGATGCAAGATGCGACCAGATTTATCTGGAATGATCACAGCTACGCGCACCTGTGTCTAAGTTGTTAGAGAATGTTGTTTTGCGCGCTTTATCCAAAAAGTTCGTTGTGAGCTTTAAATTCAGTGCGGCCGAGAGCAGCGGTTATTCTGTTGCTGAATGACCGCCGAGCGTGCTCGTTACTATCGCCGCAGCAGATATGCTGAGTTGTAAGCCAAATAAGGTGCTCAGTTCAAGATCAACTTTTAATCAGCAAGGCTCTAAATATCTTATAGCTGCATGCAGCTCTATGTTTACGACAGGTGACCAGTTCATCTGAGAGTTCAATAAATGCAGAAGGGATATAAAAAAAGAGCTGGTGGTTTAGCATTGCTGAGGACCAAATATTGTGCGAATGCAAATTTTTTGCAGGTGGACATCCCTGCCACGTACATGAAAGCGCATTTGAGTTGCACACTGTCCCATGGAGCCAGTTATGCGCCTCGAACATTTTTACCATCAGTGCCAATTTATTCAATATACGCCGGCGGCCTATCCTTCAGCGCCGCATTTCTGCAGCAATGTTGTCAACGCCAACGCGTATTGCTCTAGTGCCATGTTTTTTCACACAACGTTGTACACGCCAAAGCATGCAGCGTACATCTTGCTGTCACTACGGAAGGATGTGCAGTTTCTTTAAATTTATTCCATAGTAGACACACATTATTTCCCTGAAAATCACTCAGCCATACGTCAAGACGAGCAAGTGCGCTTTCATTTCTTGCACGTGAAAAATCTTTACACAAACAGGCTTTTGGGTGCGAGAGTTGTTGCATCCATGAAAACGAAATGAAATGCTGCATGAAAAGTACACCCTACTCTGAACAGAGAGGCATTTTTCCACGGAAAGAGGAAAATTCTCAGTGCACCGAGTCACAAGGACAAGATGAAGCGTGGAGGCACGAGTGACCTGGGCACGCGTCTTTTTTCTAACCACCTACCGAAGGTACAATTCCAATCTATTGCAGACACGTTGAAATCGCCAAGAATAACTTTACCAAAAATGAATTATGGTGAAGCTGTGGTGAAGCAGGTGGTCGGTAAACCGCAAATTGCAATAAAGACAGGCCTCAGTAGCACATTTTCAAAGAGACGCTCTCATGGTCATTAAGATAGGCCAACGCAAAGGTTTGAATACAACAGCTCCACCGCCTCCTGGCTGTTAAACGAAGGAGAAGAACATCTTCATCATGTATTTCATCCTTCAGCCAAGTTTCAGTGATAACTACAATACGCAGATGATAATGTAAGATTATAGCTTCTAGTTGGTGGCTTTTATTTAGTATACTACCAGCATTAAGGTTCAGCAGAGGTAGTTTCTTATCAACGGACGACCGACGTCACTCAGAACCTGAACTAGCCTGGCGACTGGACTGGTGACTTGAGAGTTCAACTTTTGCAGCCGCAGAATCGCCCCACTTTCAATTTATCTCTTATCATTGTGATCTTCTTCCCTTCTGGTTTTTTCCTGTTCAGCACCAAGGCAAAGAAGCTCTGTTTTCCGGAGCGTCTCGCGCGAGTAATCGTTCGGAACAGATATGTATACAGCCCTTTAAGTATGGAGGCGTTTTTCACGATTTCCTGTTTTTCGTTTTAGTCCTGGACGAATATTATGACCAGCCTTTGCTTTCCTGGTTTCCCGACCCTATGAATTCTACCGATCTACCAACAGGTAATGCTAAGGTTTTCAGTAAATTTCTCGGACAACTTTTTGTTTCAATGCCGATAGAGTTTCATCCCGGTCTTCAGATGCTCCAAAGAGCACCATGTCTGAGCACCTATTCGGGTAACTCAAATGAGTTACTTTCGCTTAGGGCTTATTTAGTGCGTCTTCAATGCTTTCAATGCCTGCTACGCGGTTTTTAACTCAGTTTTTTCATATTTGCCTGCTGTGCCCGAAGGGCCGCAACCTCATCTGTTAGTTTAATTTGGCCAGTCAGCAGCTCCTTTATTAGCTCTTTGGTAGTGGCGTCCCCGTATTCGCTCAGGACGAACTGGCGGGCTAGTAGGTTACACATCTGAAAATTTCCGAGCGCATGAGAATGAAACGAGGACTGATAGAAAGGACACACACCACAAAGCGTCGTACTGCAACTGATTTATTTGCATGCCAAGCGCCCACATTTATGCAATGCATCACTGGCACTCGCGGAAAAAGAACAAACATCAAAACAAACATCGCGGTGATACGTCTGGTTACTCCTTGATAGCGGTGAAAGCCGTCGAGTGGAAACCAGGCCACGTCATAAACAAAAAACCGAAACATTATCCAGACAGAGTAAAACGCGTGGAAGGGCAACATTTAGCAACAGCCGTTACTGAGGCATTAATTTTAAAAAATGACGCTCATTTGCACTTGACTGCACAGAAGCAAAGCTGACACACTTATCCTTAAGTTTATAGATTTCGCAAGCTTTTATGATCTCTCTTGTGATTTTTCCCCCCACACCTGCGCAGAACTGTGGTCTGCTCAAAGATAGGCCCGTATTTCTTGCACAGTTCGCAATCACGGCAGTGTATGCCCAGGTGTCGGGAGGCATTCTTGACGTTGTTGTTATGCTCTCTGAGCCTCTCATTCAGGCACCTCCCAGTCTGGCCGATGTAGGCTCGACCACAGGGCAAGGGAATGGAGTACACCACGTTTTCTGTGCACGCAACAAACTGCCGCTGGTGTCTAGTGGTGCAGCTCCTACCCTGACAGCCGGTAGAGTTGACCTTCTTGCACGCTCTGGACAGCTTATTCGGTGCCGAAAATACCACTTCCACTCCTGCTCGCTTGCCTATTTTCCTGAGCTTATGGGAGATGGTATGGAGGTACGGGATGACAGTCACTTTTTTGTTATTTCTGGCTTCTCTTCCTTTGTCTGCCCTCTTGCTTTTTAATGAATGAAACAGCGGAGTTCCTGTCCTGTGCTGTTTCCTAAGTCTTTTCAGTTTGCGTTTAACAAGAATTATCTCTCGATTAATCCAAGGAATTTCACTGCATTTAACTACTTTCTTGAGCGGAATAAATTTGTCAATACAAAACTTAACTGCATTGCAGAATCGTGTCCAACAACCTCAACATCACTCGTAACAGAGCTAAGCTGACATTCCAAATAAACAAGAATCGCGACATCATCACTTCTGCTAAAATCTCTGAAGCTGAAGAGTTGAAATCTGGGTTAGTTGGTACATTATACTTAAGAAAAACCAGCCAAAAAGACGGGGACGAAGGAGAGACGAGGCACACACAACGACTGGACTATCAACTGTGCTTTATTGAAAAAACAGCCAGTCTCCAAGAAAACCCAACAGAGCATGCGCAACTCAACGGCACCGCAAAACCAGCACAAAAAACAACAACAGCGATCTCGTAAGATAGTCAAACTGCGGTGTCAACGGGACAAGTAACCTAATTCTTTCTGCATCAGCGTGATAGAAGCCGTGCTAACACAGTTATCTCCATGATTGCTAATGTGAAATGCTTCGAGGATTTCCCGCTCAACCTTACCCTTGCCTCTACCGAGAAAAGTGACATTGGAAAACAACGGGTAGCACCCGCAATCGCGGCAATGGCGAGGCAAGTTTGCTCCGTCAGCCGGAGTCAGAGAGTTATGGTGCTCTCGTAGCCTTTCATTTATACACCGGCCAGTTTGGCCGATGTAAACTTTTTCGCATGTCAGCGGAATCTTATAAACCACCCGTGTCGCACAAGGAACATAGCAGTTTTGATGCCGCGTCGAACAAACAGGTGGTCTAGTTCTGCCACGCGCGACACGTGAACAAAGGCCTGAAAGTTTGCAAGGAGCAGAAAAGACAACATTGACACCTTGTCTTGCAGCAACTTTTTTGATATTGTGGGAAGCCCCATGCACATAAGGCATCACCTCAAATTTTCTTCTTTCAGCCCTAGTAGGGTCAGCCACCTTTTCGTCACGGCTCTTAATTCTTTGCAGCAACGACTCTGCCACAGCATTCAAAAGCGGTTTTGGGAAACCGGCCTCTTGCAAACGCTTAACCTGGTTGTCGAAACTTGACTTCATGCTATGGTGGCAACTCTTCTGCAGAGCATTGCGAAAACAGCTCATGGCAATCCCTCTCTTGACGACTTTTGAGTGTGCAGACGAGTACGGTAATAAAGCCTTCTTACTCCTAGGTAAAAAACACCAGCATACATGGCCATCGTCACAAAAAGTTAGTTGAAGTTCTAAAAAACGAATCGACTGGTTAGCGGGTAGTTCAAAGGTAAAAGAAAGGGAGCTTGAGCAAGCTTTAAAATCTTCTAAGACATTTTCTACAACCCCATGCAAGGAGTCAGTCGGTGAAAGATTTAACATTATCAAGAAATCGTCAACATATCTAAAAACTTTGCACACTCGTTTGTCAAGAAAAGAGCCTAAAAGTGTGTTGTCAAACTTTGCTAAAAAAATTTGGCACAAGATAGGAGCTACGCTAGCACCAATACAGATTCCTTTTTTCTGTATGAACAGACCGCCCTTAAAATCTACAAGGGTAGATGAAAGATAAGTAGTTAACAGTTCTAAGAACGCATCGACGGAGATGCCACAAGCATTTTGGAAGGCAACTAGGCCGTTCTGTTCAATCACTTCACGCACTGCAACAAATAGTTCGTCATGAGGGATGCTGTAAAACAAGTCCTCGATGTCAATAGAAAACCCAGCGTTGGCTCCGGGAATGCCGTCGCTGGGTACTTCAACCACAGCGGCTGCGCTCGCAACGTAGCAGGGGTCCTGCACATCAAGGGACTGCAGGTGTCGCTGCAAATACTGGCCCACTAACTTTTGCCAGGTGTCAGCCTCGGTCACAATGGCCCTCAAAGGGCAGTCCGTCTTGTGCGTTTTTGCGGAGAAAAAGATTTGGAGGCGATTACCTTTGCAATTCTTCACCCTCTGAGCCAGATTATCCTCCAAATCTTTTTCTAAAGATTTCTAAGATTTTAAAGCTTGCTCAAGCTCCCTTTCTTTTACCTTTGAACTACCCGCTAACCAGTCGATTCGTTTTTTAGAACTTCAACTAACTTTTTGTGACGATGGCCATGTATGCTGGTGTTTTTTACCTAGGAGTAAGAAGGCTTTATTACCGTACTCGTCTGCACACTCAAAAGTCGTCAAGAGAGGGATTGCCATGAGCTGTTTTCGCAATGCTCTGCAGAAGAGTTGCCACCATAGCATGAAGTCAAGTTTCGACAACCAGGTTAAGCGTTTGCAAGAGGCCGGTTTCCCAAAACCGCTTTTGAATGCTGTGGCAGAGTCGTTGCTGCAAAGAATTAAGAGCCGTGACGAAAAGGTGGCTGACCCTACTAGGGCTGAAAGAAGAAAATTTGAGGTGATGCCTTATGTGCATGGGGCTTCCCACAATATCAAAAAAGTTGCTGCAAGACAAGGTGTCAATGTTGTCTTTTCTGCTCCTTGCAAACTTTCAGGCCTTTGTTCACGTGTCGCGCGTGGCAGAACTAGACCACCTGTTTGTTCGACGCGGCATCAAAACTGCTATGTTCCTTGTGCGACACGGGTGGTTTATAAGATTCCGCTGACATGCGAAAAAGTTTACATCGGCCAAACTGGCCGGTGTATAAATGAAAGGCTACGAGAGCACCATAACTCTCTGACTCCGGCTGACGGAGCAAACTTGCCTCGCCATTGCCGCGATTGCGGGTGCTACCCGTTGTTTTCCAATGTCACTTTTCTCGGTAGAGGCAAGGGTAAGGTTGAGCGGGAAATCCTCGAAGCATTTCACATTAGCAATCATGGAGATAACTGTGTTAGCACGGCTTCTATCACGCTGATGCAGAAAGAATTAGGTTACTTGTCCCGTTGACACCGCAGTTTGACTATCTTACGAGATCGCTGTTGTTGTTTTTTGTGCTGGTTTTGCGGTGCCGTTGAGTTGCGCATGCTCTGTTGGGTTTTCTTGGAGACTGGCTGTTTTTTCAATAAAGCACAGTTGATAGTCCAGTCGTTGTGTGTGCCTCGTCTCTCCTTCGTCCCCGTCTTTTTGGCTGGTTTTTCTTAAGTACTCTGAAGCTGACCACGTTAACGGTTTTATCAGTCTTATCACGAGCGATTTGCCAGCAAAAGCATATTAATTTGTGGTCGGAGATGCCGCGCTCATCGTGAACAGAGCCATTACGGAACGACTCGCTTACAAACAACAGGTCCAAGATCGCTGATCTACGTGTACAGTCATTCACAATCTCTTCAAAATTGAGAGAGAATTCATATCTAAAATGAAATCATTAGACGAAGAGAGGCCATAGTTCAAGTTATTCAAGTTAACAGAAGTCGAATTAAAGTCACCGGAAATAATTAAATTCTTAGCACGAAATTTCACCAAAATAATCCTATAGCTTGCTCAAAAACAAATAATCCGAATCCTGCGCGATAAACAGCACAAATAACAAACGTGCTCCCCCAAATAGAAACGTTCAAACACAAACTTTCATGGTCTTCTAACTGGTCGATTTCAAAACCATCGATACTGTTTTTTATAATGATCGCTACACCTCACCACAAGAAGCCCTATCTCTTCTTTGTATTTTATATCCTGATGGTATAACCTCATCATCTCTAATCATATCGTGCAACCAAGTTTCAGTTGGTACGCAGATGTGCGGATCATACTGCAATAACACGTGTTCAAGTTTATTCACTTTATTAACTGTACTTCCAGCATTCAGAGAAATCAGACGGAGCTGGTGTGACTTTCGTTGCGAGCTTTGGGAAAACGCAGTGCACAAATCAGGAACCAAACGGCGAGAGTCTGTCCGTTTATCCGACGTGTAAACTTTGCCATCAGTGCGGAGCTTATCGCGTGTCAGTGACACCTTTTTCTCGCCTGCCTTATCTGCTCTTGCACTTTCCCGCAGCTATTTGCGATTGCGCTGTGTGTCAGCGCTATAATCACTCTGCAAACATATTCCATTCCCTTTCAGCTTCCTGTCATTTCGCAATACTTCTTTCTTGTTTCTCTGCATAGTTGTGAAAACTTAAAATAACCGGCCTTGTCAACGAATTCATATTTGCTAGCGCTTAGTGAACACACGGGACAAGAACACAAATACACAGGACAGACGCTAGACCACAAATACACAGGACAGACGCTAGACGTTCTTGTCCCGTGTGTTCACTAAGCGCTAGCAAATATGAATCCAAATGCTTTCCAACTAGCCCAAGTTTCCGCCTTAATAATTGTCAACGAACCCTTTCCTAGACTGAATTTTTGCCATAGAAGAAGAAATCACGCCCAATCTATGCTTGGAAACATCGCTGACTATTGTATTACGCAATTCAAGTCCAGATTCATTTTCTAGCTCTGAAATTCAAAAAACAACAAGGTTTGATTTGCGATCATGGTCTTCAAAGTTGGTAAAAATTTCGTGCTGTTTCCTCAGGATATCTTAATATTAGCCTTTAGTTGCTCCGTCCCCGCCACATTTGTTTGCAACTTATTGATGCATACTTCAAGGTTAATCAGATGCCTACCAAAACAAGACACGATTTCTTCAGTGCGTTCAAGGCATGCTTTGATGTCTGCAATGTCAGCCCTAGTGGCTTGTTGCCCATCAATAACCAGGGTTTACCTCGATATCCCCGCACAACACCAACATACAGGAACAGAAACAATTGGTTGGTTTGGTTTGGTTTGGTTTATGGGGTTTAACGTCCCAAAGCGACTAAGGCTATGAGAGACGCCGTAGTAGAGGGCTCCGGAAATTTCGACCAGCTGGGGTTCTTTAACGTGCACTGAAATCGCACAGTACACGGGCCTCTAGAATTTCTCCTCCAAAGAAATTCAACCGCCGCGGCCGGGATCGAACCCGCGTTTTTCGGGTCAGCAGCCGAGCACCATAGCCACTGAGGCAATATTCAAACACATGCGTGGGCACAGCAGGACTACAAGAAATGTACCGTCGTTACGTATGGAAGAGCTACAACTAACCCGCGCCACAAAGAAAAGACGCTTTGTGAACGTCCGCCGTCGTGTGTCCTCTCCGCGCCCACTGACGATGTTTGCTGGTGATGCAGTCTTTATAGGCGTCGATCATGATGACGTCTGTCATCCCGATGACGTATTCCAGCTTTGGTTTTGAAACTTAACTGTGTCGTTGCTGATAATGGAATGGTTCCCGGCTTGCGCCTCGCTGAAGCCTGGCAAGGGTGTGGTCGGCGTGATGGGAAGCCACGCTGACGCGTCGCCCGAAAGCAGCAAAGCCTGCGCTACAAAGAAAAGACGCATGGTGAACGTCCGCCACCGTGAGTCCTCTCCGCGACCACCGAACCCCTGCGGGCATCGGCGTTCCTTGATGGAATAATTGTGCTCTGAAATAGAGAGGAGAAGCTGGGATAGGCGATGACACGGTCAGAGCCAAATTCCCGCTGAGACAAGTCAGCGCTGATTCCATGACCGCTGGCGTCAGCACGGACTTCACTGGGAGCGGCCAGATCGAAGTGTGCCAAGACTGGCGAGGTGGTGAGCTCCGAGAGCAGCGCAGCAAAGGCGCTCCCTTTAAGGAGTCCCCAGGACGAAGTCATGCCCTTTTTGAGCTGATAACTGAGGCGGCGGTCGCAGTCGGCAAAGCCTGGCACGAATCGACGGAAGTATGTGCGTAGCCCCAGGACGCTCCGCACATGGTCACAAAAACGCGGCGCCTAGAAGTCCTTCATGACCCGTATAACATGGCCAAAAATTGTGATCTGAAGGCTGGAGGCTTGATTGTGATCTAGGAGGCTGGCGGACGGCTCGGCGGCCAATAGAACACGCTGGCGGAGAAGGGCCCAAGTTTGCCATTTCCTGCCTCATGACGGCCTGAATAAGCGACACGACGGGCAGAGTGGTATCAGGGGCGTGTGATGGGAAGCGTCACATGTGCAAGTTCACGTGGAACGATCCGCGTTACGAAATCGGTGACGAGAGGAGCACCTGAGGGCGCGAAGGATTGAGATCGCTGGTCCTCAGAGGAAGTTGTAGCGGCTCTGTTCGGAAGTCGGGAAAATGGCTGCGGCGGCCTGCCTTTGGCGGCGGCGGCCTTTCACTTCCTGAAATGAACCGCACTCCTTATTGATGGCATCAACCGTAGAGCAGTCTTTGCAAACAAACAACTGAAAAGCGTCGTCTTCAAAGGAAAAAGCATTAGCGCACGTGGCTCACACTGTCTGTGTCACTCATGGCAGCATCGACCATGCGGCAAAGAGCCAAGATGTTCTTGATGTAGGCTACGTAGCCTTGAGCTGGGCATGAGACGTAAGCTGGTTTTTGGCGGCGAGCTGCCGACCATCAGGCCTACCAAGCAGCGTCCTTAACATTATTTAATGGTGTCCCCGCTTGTGAGGTCATCCTCGTGAGTTCCGTACAAGACTCGTGTCGTGCCGTTGAGATAAAATGTGACATTGGCGAGCAACAACGTAGGGTTCCGCGTGTTATAGGTGCTGAGGGTAAGCAAGTGTTCCACATCCGTGCCATCAGTACCGGGAAAGATGCCGGGGCCGCGAGGAGGAGCCGTGACCATGACAGGAGCAGGTAGGGGGGAATCTTGACTCGCCGGGTGGAGCCTTAGTGGTAGGCCCGGCCTGACGACCACTTCGAAGCTCCGTGGTGTGCTGAGCGTAAAGCGTGCACCTCCACCGAAGATGTTTCGTGTCCCAAGGTGATAGAGGCACGGGAATGAAATGGAAACAGCTGACAGGCCGAGAGCACAGGGCCCGCGAAAAGTACAAAGCACAGGGCACCCAAACCCAGAAGTTGTTGTTGTTGTTGTAGCCTTCGACAGAATGGCACAAACCCAGAACACGCTAACCACCGCGACATTTCGTTCACCTCGTCTTCATTCACAATATCCCTTGCAATTAATCCATAGCAATTAACCCGCATTTGTTCCCTCACCCACTCTTCCCGCTTCCGGTCACTTAACAATACACAAAACGTTTTTATTTCCATAGCCCGCTTCACTTTCTCTAATTTAAGCTGAACCCTTTTCACTAGCTTCCACGTTTCTGCCTGTCCCATACAATAGGAAATTTTAAAGAGAAGTATGAATTAGAGAAGTTTGGAGAAGACGAGGATGACGATAAGCATGACGTGGATTAATTCAGGAACAAAGAAGTTGAAGAAGAAGAATCCGGTTAGGTGGGAAGAGTTGATTGGTGGAGAAGAGAAGACGATGACGAAGTAGAGAAGGATGACGTCTACCAACGTAAGGATATAAAGCGCGAGGGATAGCGTGGCACGAATGGGAAGAGCAGAGAAGCGGCGACTTCGGCGGGTCAGGAACACCTCGGCTGGAAGCGAGCAACGCCGGCCTACGGCTCCGGTGATCTCGAGTTCTACGGCGTCGCACTGTAGACTTCTTCCCGTTCCTGAGCCCGTTCCGGGGAGTCAACGGCTGACGCAACCACCTGCTACGGCCAAGGGTCCCTCCAGCGTTGTTGCCACCCATCCGGGTGTGGCCCTCCACACCAACATCACCAGCATCGCTTCCACGGGTACTTATACCGCGAGCTTGCCGCCAGCGACGCCAGCCTGAGCACTTCGAACGCGATCTCGACGCCGCCTACCTGGTGCCACTAACTGGACCCATGCAACGCCGCAGCAGTACCGAACCGTGAGCACAAACGCCGAACGCTAGTAGACCGGGTGTTCGCGGGTCGTGTGTATTGGTAGCCTTTGTGCTTGTGTTAGTTTTGTTCTGTGTGCTAGTGTTTGTGTCGCATAGGGTCCGCAATGTGTCCTTCTATTTAACTGACGTCGAACGCACATGGTTCTTGAATCATGAGACGGATATTCTAGACTGGTCAAGTTTCAATTGCGACAGATTTTTGGCTCTCCGGCTGTTCGCTCTCAAGTAGCCAAGAAGCTCGCTGACCGCATCCAGCGCCCTACCATGTCGTACACTTCTTATATTGAGAATGTACTTGTGAAGGTAAAGGATGCGCAATCAAAGGACGAACCACGAAGAAAGACACAGGGACACACACAAGCGCACTAACAACTGTTTATTTCTTCCTTGAAACGCTTACTTATACACCTGGCCACGCATGCTCAAACGCAATCTCTAACCACAATAGTCATGCCAACGGCTGTTAACGCAGACGCGAACGCAAAAAGTTGATTTCGGCAACGTACAGAGCCACGGACGTGTCACTGATACAATCTACCGCGTTTTCCTTTATGTGGAAAGCTTCCAAAGCCAGCCGCGCTTGTTCATTTTTACTTTTTCCCAGTATCACGGTCTCGTCAAGTCGCGGTGCGCAATTGCGGCAAGAACTAAGATGGGACACAAGGTGTGCCCCTTTGTCTGTGTTGTTCCTGACTTTATTCGCATGTTCCCTGAGTCGCTCGTTTATGCACCGCCCTGTCTGCCCGATGTAGGTCTTACCACATGAAAGAGGGAAGGAGTATACCACCCCTGTGGCGCAAGGGATGTAGGTAGACCCGTGCCTGATTAGGCATCCACTCCTTCTATCACCGCACGTGCGGGCGCACAGCTTCGCCAGTTTATTCGGCGCAGAAAACGCCAGAGGGACACCGTGCCTGCCTGCAACTCTCTTGAGGTGATGAGACACCTTATGCAGATATGGCACCACCACAGGCCTGAACGCTTCGCGTTCACTCGTCCCTCTCATACTTGGCGTACCGACGGTACCGGTCTTCATCTTTCGTATCAGGGCCTCGGCAACCGCCGTCAAGAGCGACATAGGGAAACCTGCTGCCGAAAGCCGGCGGACCTGATTGTCAAAACTTGCCTGCAATTGATGCTCACACGACTTTTTGAGAGCCGAATCCATGCAATGGGTAGCAATGCCTCTTTTCACAATCTTGGAATGCTCTGATTTGTACGGCAAAAGTTCCTTTTTTGCTCGAGGTTGGTAAGACCAACATACATGCCGCACGGTTTCCCTATGTCGCTCTTGACGGCGGTTGCCGAGGCCCTGATACGAAAGATGAAGACCGGTACCGTCGGTACGCCAAGTATGAGAGGGACGAGTGAACGCGAAGCGTTCAGGCCTGTGGTGGTGCCATATCTGCATAAGGTGTCTCATCACCTCAAGAGAGTTGCAGGCAGGCACGGTGTCCCTCTGGCGTTTTCTGCGCCGAATAAACTGGCGAAGCTGTGCGCCCGCACGTGCGGTGATAGAAGGAGTGGATGCCTAATCAGGCACGGGTCTACCTACATCCCTTGCGCCACAGGGGTGGTATACTCCTTCCCTCTTTCATGTGGTAAGACCTACATCGGGCAGACAGGGCGGTGCATAAACGAGCGACTCAGGGAACATGCGAATAAAGTCAGGAACAACACAGACAAAGGGGCACACCTTGTGTCCCATCTTAGTTCTTGCCGCAATTGCGCACCGCGACTTGACGAGACCGTGATACTGGGAAAAAGTAAAAATGAACAAGCGCGGCTGGCTTTGGAAGCTTTCCACATAAAGGAAAACGCGGTAGATTGTATCAGTGACACGTCCGTGGCTCTGTACGTTGCCGAAATCAACTTTTTGCGTTCGCGTCTGCGTTAACAGCCGTTGGCATGACTATTGTGGTTAGAGATTGCGTTTGAGCATGCGTGGCCAGGTGTATAAGTAAGCGTTTCAAGGAAGAAATAAACAGTTGTTAGTGCGCTTGTGTGTGTCCCTGTGTCTTTCTTCGTGGTTCGTCCTTTGATTGCGCATCCTTTACCTTCACAACATCATGTACCAACTAGGCCCTACCCAAGTTTTGTTGAGAATGTACTTGCTCTCTGCCGGCGTGTCAATGCCACTATGACCGCGGCTGACCGTATTCGCCACGTTCTGAAAGGTATCGGCTCTATGGCGTTCAGTGCCCTTGCCGTCCAAAATCTTACATTCGTCGATGCCATCATAGCGACCTGCCAGCGCCTCGATCAGCTACAATCCATCCGTTTGCAACCTGACCCGGCTTCCTCCCTTTTGTCCACCGACTCCGACCTGCGCGTCCTAATTCGTGCGCTAATTCGTGAAGAGCTTCTCACACACGGTTATTCGTGCCTCACCGAACCGGCGCCTCCTGCTCCGTCCTCTGCTGATGCTGGCCTTCGCAGCATGATTAAAGAAGAGTTGGCGTCTATCATCTGCTCTCTGGCACCAGACACTCCTGCTCCTTGCTCTACACCCACGTACGCTCAGGTCGCTGCCATGCCATCTATCTATAGCCCGCCTCCAACGCCAGCGCCGCAACGCGACCATATCACAGCTTTGGCGCCTCCAACCTCACCCCCACCGTTTTATACTCGCCCTGGCGCCCCAGCCGCCCGATTTATTGTTATTGCGGCTTCCGGGGCCATATTTTCCGCTTCTGCCATCGGCGCCTTAAAGACGAACATCGCGGGTATGAAGCCTTCGAAAGCGCCTACACACCTAGTGGTCCCTCTCATCAGCGCCGTTCCTTCACTGACTCTCCCGGACGTTCTCCCTCCAGTTCTGTTCCGCGACCACGCCGTATGAAGACGCCGCAAACACAATGCCGACGCAGTATGCAACGACAACCTCGACCACGACGCGAACCACCTTCAAAACGACGCCGCCATCAAGAAAAGGTTCGACCACACCCCCCCCTCCAAGCCTTGTAGCAAGCTCTCACCTCCGACCTGTCCTGGGCCACTTCGACAATGCTGCCCCCACCATTCTACACATTGACGCTAGCGGTCACGGCCTTGGTGCTTTCTTCTGCAGCGTGATAGTACCTCTAGCGAATATTGCGTTCGTCAGGCGCACATGACTCCTGCAGAACATAACTCACTATCACTGAGCAGGAATGTCTCACCGTCGTGTGAGCAGTTCATAAATCCCGCCCCTATCTTTACGGCCGCCACTTCACGGTCGTCACGGACCATCACGCATTATGGTTGTTGTCTAGCCTCAAAAATTTTACTGGCCGCCTTGGCCGCTGGGTTCTTCGTCTTCAGCTTCTACCATGCCCTGCCACGCCGTTCACCGTCGTCGGCATCGATTTGTATGGCCCGCTTCCTCTCTCTACACGAGGTAATCGTTGGATAGTCACTGCCATCGACCACCTGACACGCTACGCCAACACCTCAGCTTTGCCTGATGTATCAGCGCCCGAAGTTGCCACCTTCTTTCTCCAGTCCAATATCTTCCAATATTTGCACATAACACTCTTTTGATTCCGCAATGCCTGCATGACAGCTGAGGTTACCACAGCCAAATGCTTCTCGTAATCGATGAAGGCTATATATAGGGGGTCACTTATAATCGGTGCGTTTCTTTATCACCTGATTGATAGTGTGAGTATGGTCTACTCACGAGTATCTTTTACGAAAACCTGCCTGATCTTTTGTTCCTTGAAGTCTAAGGTTTTCCTGGCTCTATTAGTGATTACCTTATTGTATACCTTGTAGGCAACCATAAATGTAACCTATGATGAAACTCTGATAGAACAGGTAAAAGCACAAAAATTTTTGGGTGTTTGGTTCAGTGAAGAGCTTTCCTGGACTACGCATGTTAATAAATTAAAAGCTGATTTGGCGCTAATAACTGGGAGCACCTACACGATCAGGAATCTGATACCCACGTCCTTAAAACAGGTGTTATATTATTCTCTTCTTTACTCAAGATTAAGTTATGGAATATTGGTCTGGGGAACGACGACAGCCTATAATTATAAAAACTTAATTGTTGCACAAAAGAAGGTACTACGCTTATGTGAGAACTATAAAGGCGATAGGCGCAACTTACGGACCGGGCCGCTCTTTGTTAAGTACAACATGCTAAAAGAAAACCAGGTCTATTACTTTAAACTGCTGCAGTGGGTCCATCGAAACAAACTACATATCCATCTAGGACAATATAGCAGTACATATCCGATCCGCGAGCCTAAACGAAGAGTGCCTATGATACGAACTAATTATGGTAGCCAAACGCTAACCTTTCAGTCTACTAAACTGTTAAACAGCTTTGGGATGCACATGGATTTCAACAAACCTTTTACTGTTTTTAAATGTGAATGCAGACACTTTTATTTATTTATTTATTTATTTATTCAAATACCTCACGGGCTCCGACTGGAGTATTATGTGAGGGGGGTTACATAACTGGGGTGGGAAAAAGAAGCAAGTAGAACATGGTTATTTTAACATCGTTATACAAAGAACAAGCAACCAACCAGAAAATAGAACTAAATTGAAAAACTAAATTGAAAAACGCACTACAGAACACACTTCACAAGAAAATGCTACTTATTTTTTCTTTGAAAATAACATGATCTGAGATGTGAACAATGTTGTCAGGAAGACTATTCCAATAAATGATTGCACGGGGCAGGGCTGATGAGTTGAATGCAGTGGTCCTTCCCGAAAGGCGCTTAAAACTGAGGTGATTATGCAATCGGTGAGATGTGCGGGCCGGTTTTGTAAGGGGTAGTGTGAAGGAATGATGGCTGTAAACAATTTTATGGAAGAGACAGATAAGTGCTATTGTTCTGCGAGATTCTAAGGATGGAAGGGATAACGAAGCCTTAATGTTAGTTATACTGGAATGTCGGCAATAGTTGCGAGAAATGAAGCGAGCGGCACGATTTTGTACGCGCTCTAGGGAATTAATTAGGTACTGTTGGTGAGGTGACCAAATGGAAGATGCGTATTCAATTTAATTCAGCAATTTCATACACAACTGAATGATATGTGTTTCTAGTAGAGCCTCATCAAATCGATTTAATCATCAATACGTGTTCCGCGGTTTGCACATGGTATGTGGTACCTAACGCTTGTCATTGGATACAAAATTGTTTTGGTGTTCTATTTTTCTTTTCTTTTGTTCATGATGGGGAGATGGCGCGGTGGGGAGCATGAGGAACGGAAAGGGAACGGCTCGTGTTCCTTCTGCGCTATCTTTTCATCATGAACGTTATCTAATTCGCCCAACATTCGGCTTTGCTTTTCTTGTGTATTGGTTTTGATGTTTGTAGTGCCGGTTTTGCACTTGCTGTTTCCTATTGCCTGTGCCCTTTGTATGCAAACCTGGATATGTTTACAGAATCCGCGTTTTCTTACAACTTTGGATCGTTTGAGACTGATGTACAGGACGGTAAAATTTTGCCTTTTAAAGAATTGTTTACATTTTTTCTCTGCTACTGGCCGAAGTATCATGCCTGAGTTCTGTTCGTTGATGCAAAAATTTGTACAAGGGGCCAAGGCCTCGTCAGGCCCTTAGCCTTTAGCCTTGGCCTCCTCTTAGATACTGTCTGAGGAAAAAATAAAGAAAAAAAATGACCGTAATCTGATCCGAACGTAATTTTTCACATTACTGATGTTTCCTTTCTTATGAATTAGCATAATGTTAGCGTTCCTCCCAGCTTTTGGTACACCCGAGGTTTCAAGGGTAGCTCTAGTCAAGCTGAATTTTCAGTTTTTTTTCCCGCATTATATAAATTAATTAGTGAAATAAAGAATTTATCATTACATTTATTATTATGCTAACATTACTGTCGTCTTCCTCAGTTAAAGTAGAACATTTGTTCTGCAGCGAAAGCCTGAACTGATCTACTTTCCCTCTTACCAACTCGCTAATGGCCTACCGCTTCACTAGCCTCCTGCGTTCCGTCTTCAGATTTAAGCTCTTTCGGAACCTTACCATTATGTTGTCGCTACAACGCACGGTTCTGAGGACCTCCACATCCACTGTGATGGCAGGGTAAGCGCACAGCATAAAGTCTATTTCAATTTTAGTCTCACCATTTGGGCTCTTCCACGTGCACTTTGTGTTTTTTTCGTTTGCGGATGAAGGTACTCACGATCCGTAAATTATTTGTCTGTGAACTCTACTGATAACTCTCCCCTGCTATTCCTAGAAAATATGCCACAGTCACATACCGCCTGGTCTCCAGCCTGTTTCTTGCCTGCCTTCGCATTCAAGTCACACATTACTGGAGTGTACTGAGAGTTTACTCCGTTCATTGCCGATTACGCGCCTACATGAAAGATGTGTTTACAATGGGTAGAAGTGGGCGGGGAGGCCAGCAACACCTTCAGCTTGTACCTCTTATTAAGCCTAATTGCGATAGCTGCCACCCTCTCGTTAATACTATAGAACTCTATGTTCCCAGCTATTCTGATTGATGCGGAATCCCACACCTAGTTCTCGTCTGTGCGCTAATCCACAATAACATTGCACATGCCCGCCATTAAGTACTGTATAGGCCTTATCTCTCCGCATAACCTAACTAAGCCCTATGACATCTCATTTAACACACGCTAATTCCTCGATCAGCACTTCTATGTTATAGCCTCAATAGATAAAGTCCTAGCGTTAAACATTGCAAAGTTCACTTTCCAAAGGCTGTCTGTCCGCAGCCAGATTCTTCGCTCCCTCCTTTGCGTCAAAGGTACGTCTTACCGCAACCGTAGTCAGCTGCTCCGCAGCAGCTGGGGCCTGAGGGCCAAGGGTTAATTTTTTGCTCAAGAAGGATTTAACCAACTCTTCATTATTGTAGCTTTTGGTGTTGCCATGCGCTCTTGGTTGTCGATGGAGTATAGATTGCGTGTTGTTTCTAATAAAGCCTTCAGTTGATAGTCAGCGCCGGTCCTGTTGTACTCTTTTTCTTTGTCCCTCGTCTTAGAGCTGTTTTTTCAAAGAAACTAAAACACCAGGGTGGCCAAATCCTGCTCTGGTGAGGAAGTGCGTTGTCGCATCTGGTCACCGAGATCAGGCCACAACCCAGGCCTTGCTACACAATTTCATCGACATGGGGAGTTTTTTGACTGGGTGGAGAATTGCGCGGCACCGTGACTCGAACCCCGGTCCTCTTTCACGCGAGGCGGATGCTCTATCTCTACGCCATCGCTGCTATCGTAGATACGCTGCTATCTTAGATAAATTATATCTTAGATAATCATTGTGCGCACCCTACATGTCCTACGTATGCGTGAGACGTGATCCCCTGTCATCTGCCGTATGTTGTCTCCGCGCAGGTTCTACGACCTCGGCTTCCGCGTCGTGGGCGTGGAGTTCGTCGAGAGCGTGGCTCGCGGCTTTTTCAGCACCCACGGCCTTCCAGTCGTCGAGGACCGCTGCCCCGTCGCCGGCTGCAAGATCCTGCGTGTGGGTGATGCCATTGTTCAGCCACGCCGCACGTTAGTCTTGCGGTTACGGTGTCGCGCAAGACATTTCCTCCTTGCTACGCATGCTGCCTACAGAGATTTTTTCCAGGGCTCATTATTCTGCCAGACTGCTCAGCAAAAAATCGAATCAAATGGAATCAAATTTATTTTCCAACAAGTGGATGGTCGCCTGGGTAAAAGCTGTACAAATAGCTTGACAAAGGCCCAGGAAACCAGTACACAACACAGCAGGAGCAAACAGCCAATTCCAGAAGATCATTAAAGAGTGTTATACAATGCATACATCAATGTGGCACGATATGGAAACAAAACAAAAAAGTTGATCAATAATAAAATCAAAGGAAAAAGCTCAACAAGGCAGAAAGTTTGTAAATGCCAGTACAATATTTAAAGTAAGAACACATGTATGGGTAGATGATATTTGCACGGAGTAGGTTCTCAATTGCTTAGGACTAAAACCAACAGTGTCTTTATATTTGTTGAGAAAAACGGGAAGATTATGAGCCAAGGATTGTAATTTTTAGTCTGTGCTTGTTGTAGTCGGACTTGCCTAACCACGCAGAGCATAAATGAACTATTTTCCACGAATCTGCCCCCACACCTGCAGTCCAGTATGGGTTAACACCACTCCGCTGCCTGGGATCACACCTGCAGTCTTGCAAAACAGGGTGCATTGGGAAGTGGCCTTCCTCGTCCGTCATAGCGCAAGCAGGCAGGCAGGTGCACAACGCAACTTGCTTGGTTCGCGCTCGTGTGCTGCGCCTCATCACGACCATCATCATCGCGTCGTTGGCCGCAGTCGCAGCACACAAGGGGGAAGGGGAGGTTTTTCGCAGTGCGTTGTTCCACCTCCGCTGCCCTCGCACGCTCGGCGTAAGCGGGAGGTGGAGGGAGCGGTGCAACCGTATGCTTCTACGATTGGCTTCTACGGAGCCTGTGTCCGGTGACACGTGAGTGCCCAATAAAAAATAGCACTTTGTCGAAATCATTCAAGTATCCTCCACTACGGCGCCGATTTTAATACGTTGTCATTACAACTCCTTTGTTGGGGAAAAAAAATGTCTGAAGGCCCTTGGCGCCTACGAGTCGCAGAGGTAGTGCGGTCATTCTGGTCGAGGGGCTGCGGTTGCGGCTGAATTTGAATTTTCTAGCTTTGCTACTGCGCAAACTACTAACGAAGCAGTGGCGTCGTGGCAGTGAACGGAAGCTTGTTTCACACCCGGCTTCTCGTTGCCGGTAACTGCCAAGGTCGACAACTGTTGTTCCGAGCGAGACCGATTCAGGAAGGCGAACCCTCGCAAGTGTGGCTGACCATCGGTATGGTCAAGCCGCTCCTTGGTCGCACGCCCTTCGCAACCTGCAAATGCAAATTGACTCTGAGAAAATCAATGGCTCAATAACGGTCTCACTTCTCAATGGATACATGATTAACGCGATGAGGAAAGGTGGGAGTGAAAGCAGGAAAAGAAAGAGAGGGTATCACTCGGTCAGCTGTTGCCTCCGCAGGAAACGCATACTAAATCTTTCCTCTCCTTACCTCACTGCGCGGCAGAGGTGTCCACCCAAAAGTCACTCATTTTGCCAAAAGCAACATTGTTCTCTACAGGGCGGCACAGCGCTGGTCTACGCTTTCGAAGTAATACGCGACGAGCCAATTCGAGTGCAGCTGCGACTTCAAAGCGGCAAAACAAAAAAATATCTGATGGTTTATCCTTGTTTAACCTGGTGTGTACGCGGAAGCTTCTCACACGCTGCCTAACCGGTTGTCCGTGATTTCCTGGTGAAACCGGCCCGTTCCACTCCCAAATTCAGGGAGGCCAATCACGTGGTTAGTCCATTTCTACGACTTGGTTTCCATCGGCTGTTGTTGAACCGACGTCGTCGAGGTGGCGGCTTCGTTCGCGGCTCGTTGTCGGCGCTTCTCCGCTTGCTCTCCTCGTCGTTCAGCGTGCCGTTCTTCCCGTTCTTCGGGCGTCTTAGCCGTACGTTTCGCCTCCCTCACTTCCTTCTCGAGTTGTGGGCCGGCATTGTGCCATGCTACAGCGACCGTTAAGTCCACGAGCCACCGGGTCAGTGCTCCAGGGAGCCCGTTGGAACGCGCCCATAAGGCCTGCCCGTATTTTTGGTCGTTAAAGAGAGCGCTTTTCACAAGCACAATGCAGAACATTTTCAAGGACGCGCGACAATTAAGGCGCACAATTTTTGCGAACCTGATTTAGCGCTTACCTTTTGACAGATTACAAGGAATAATAACTTATTTTCTAAGTGATTTAGCAACGATTTACAATCCACTAACCACACGCTTCCAACGCTAATAAATAAGCTATAGGGGAACAGGAGCGATGTGAGAAAACTGTCACAAAAAAGTTGACAAGATTTTTACTCTGATCACATATTTACTTTACTCTGATGACACATTTGTATTTTCTTTTTGTTGTTTGAAAGATTTCTTTTTTGCGTCTTTATTGTGAACAGTGTTCGTGTCTTTGCTACTTCAGTTGTCTGTAAACGCGATTAATTTATTTATGCAAGTTGTACACGAGTATTTCTGAGCATCCTGTAAACACAATGTCATTCGTCTGAAAACATGCGCACAGATTTTTCCCAAATGTGGCACCGGATGAGCGCGAAACGCCCTGGCGGCCAAACAGGGGCGGTCGCCCCGTCCAGCTGCTGTAGCAGCAGCTTTTTGCGGCTGCCCCCCTTTGTAGAACAGATCAAATAAATGATTCGAAATGCTGGCCGCTGCAAAGAGTTAAACACAGGTGATTAAAATGCGATCCGCATAACGTGGTCACATCCTTTCCCTCTTTGCAGACTCCTGACTTAAAGTTGAGCATCTACATCTGCGACCTGTACGCCTTCAGCAGGTAAGCGTTCCTGCACTTTTTACGCTGCTTTCATTTTTGCTCTGATAATGCGCGGCTTCGTGTGACATTCGCGTACCAGCCAGGCACAATGCCAGACGTAGCACTTCAGAGCAAGCATTTTCTCCCCTGCCAGCCCCATACCCGGCTTCCTTTTCGTTGGTCCCTGAGTAGCGCGCTAAACGTCGGATGTAATGGTTGCTCCTAGAAGCGCATCCATGTATACTTCGCATGCATTCTACATCAAAATCGCCACTTACGAGCAACAAGGCACTCTCAAGTGAAGCACTCATAATTACGATTTCCATAATTCCCTACGTTTTCCGTCTGGCGCCAAAGAAAACCCAATAAAACATGCGGTGTCTAAGAGACTGCAGCAGCAACGCACACAGAAATCTGCACACACATACAGAAGACGTCATGTATTTCATATGGAAGTGAAGAAAAAAGCACACGGAAAGGATATGAAAATCGTAAGGATGGATCATAAGCATGGATCATATGCACCGCTCAGATGAAGCTTTTCAGTTCGCCTCCGCGCGTTAAGCGCTGTCTGTAATGGTCCACCAGAAGGCGACGTTAAACTCTGCAGCTCTGCGGAGTGGTCCTGGCACCAGGTGATGTTCTTGCGAACTGTATTCTTATTAATGCGTTTGCATTTGAACACTTCAGAGCATGAAAACCCGGCGGCGGCGTTTCGGCGGTGGCCAGCGTGTGAGAAAGCAGAAAGAAAAACGGAATTACAGTAATGCATATACAATCATGATTAGAACCGGTGTCGGCGCGAAAGAATCAGCTTCTCTGGCCGCTACTTCAGACCATTCCTCCATTGGTGAAGCCTTTCACCCCGCCTCTTGTACTGCCAGCCTATTGCTCTGTTCTTTAAAAATCGTCGTCTTTATGAACATTCATCCTTCTCAAGCGCTAGAACACGCGGGCACTTCGACACAAAAAAAAAATGGGCAAGGAACCGTAAACTCAAAGTTATCAATAAAGTGCCATGGCATGGCAGGACGGACGGCTGGAGGGACGGACGGACTGACGGTCGGATGCCTGAGTTGTCGCCAGAAGGGCCGCTGTTTCGCCCGAAACGCCGAAGCTTGTGAAGCGCCCGTGCTGTCCTCATTTTTGCGCGTTTCTTCGTAGCGATGAAACTCGCGGTATTATCGGTTAAAAATAATCCCGGCGTTAAATAAATAAAATAAGGGTGTCATTGAAGCCATACTTTCTGATTTCTTTTGGCTCTTCATGGTCATTTAGTCATGCAGTTTTTTGGTACGGGGGTGACGTTGCGTCGCCTCGATGTGCTGTTTCTTCGATGTTGTGTGCAACGATGTGTACCTGTGTTAGCTTTCCCACGCCTTCTGCTTTATCTGGTCACGTGGGTCTTGGATGGCATTATAAAAGCTGCTCGTTTCTCTGAATAAATGGGTTGGTAGTCAGCGCCAGTCCTGTCCACTTCTTCGTTTGTCCCTGTCTTTTCGCGCTGCATTCTTTAACCATGATCACTGACCAACAAGCCCAAACAGCCACTTTAGTTCCTTAAGGAACTAAAGGCACCGGTTCCTGACGTGATGAATCCAAGGGGATGGGTGGCAATTAGCATAGCAGTTTCATGGTTGGAAAGATGAAGCAGCAGAAGTCTTCTGTCATTCCTGACCGCACAAACCTCAATCTGCAAGCATTTCACGTGGAATGGAATCGGTTGATGAAAACACGATCGGTCACCGGCACGCCAGCATAGCGTCGATATTCCGGTGAAGCAGGAAAACAATCCCAGCGCGAAGTAAAGGAAGTGCTTTATGAAAGCCATGCTCTCATCAAGGCCATCGTGCCCGCTGAAGGGGATGCAGTAAAGCCAGTGCTTTAAGTAGACGCCGGTCGATGACGTCTTGAATTCATGGAGAAGGGTGGCCGTTAGCATAGCCGTTTCATGGTTGGAACGCTGAATCAGTAGAAATCTTGCGCAATCGCTGATCGCACGAAGGTCAATCTGCGTAGATGGCACACGGAAGGGAATAGGTTGATGAAAACACGATCGGTCACCGGCACACCAGCATAGCGTCGATATTGCGGTGAAGCAGAAAACGAATCCCTGCGCGATGTAAAGGAAGCGCTTTATGAATTTTCATGTGGAGAAGAAGAAAAAGAAGCCATGCTCTCATCACGGCCATCGTGCCCGCTGAAGGTGAAGCAGTAAAGCCAGTGCTTTAAGTAGACGCCGGTCGGTGACATCTTTTACCTCTTAGTCCTTTTATCATTATTTTCGTAATGCTGTAGCTTGATAGTGCATGCACCTGTCATGAATTCATTCGAGCTGTGTAATGACTCGCCAAGCATGTGAGGTGTTCCTTCGCTGTGTTCCCTGTCTGACAGTGTATCACGTGGTCCAGAAAAATTGTATAAATTCTGTGCTGCTGGTGTTTTCATGCAGTAATGATTTCGTAGTCAGCGCCCGTCCTGTGTTTCGTGTTCCTTCTCGTCCTCGTTTCGTCCCTTAGCGAAAAAGAGGATGTGCTAAAAATGCATTTCAAACGTATTGTATTAATTTCATATTTATTTCGCATTTTTTTGTCCCTATGCTTAAACTGCAATACTAATGCTTTCTAAGTATACTAGGAATAATATTTTAAATGTTCTTAAAAATACGTGAAAAGTACATTTTTGCCCGCTTAGCATATTTATAATGCATTAAAAATATAATAAAAATATACATTAGAAATATACTAAAAATGTACATTTAATACATTAAAAATATGTTTACTCGGGCTTAAAAAAAAGTCTACTGGGCGGCTCCATGGAATGACATGGGTTAATTCTTCAACTGGAGAACAAATCGTACACGGGTATTAATCAACAGGAGTCTGATATTATAAGGTCACGTGATTGAATGGGAACGGCAGATACCTACACACAGCATACCAAGACGACAGCGACAAGGCAAACAAATCCTACGACAAGCGCTATACTTGGCTTGCTGTATATATACCCAGCGAAAACGACGCACTATTTTGCACGGTGAGGCCTTTTTTTGCGCAAATACTGTGGGCTGCCAAATTATCGCAGAAGTACCCTACTGGTCGCGTTCGAATCTGCGGTTAATAGAGAACGGAATTGCTAGTTGAAACTTGCGTCAGGCACAGGTCAGGAGTCGAACTGTCAACCAACAGATACATGGGTGTGTATGGCAGCCGGTCTGCCCTTCCAGACGGGGTCCTTTCCGCTGGCTTATTCGGACCCAGAAGTACCCAAGGCGCTTTTGCTGGTATAATGCTATCACGTTCTCACACGGAAATGTTGGAATGACATTGAGTGGAATGACATTCGAGAATAGGAATGACATTCGAGAATAGGAATGACATTCGGACTCGACGGACTGCCGCGGTGCTGCACGACACTTTCGAAACGCATTCGAAAGCCTCAGCTCGTTTTCAGCGTACAGCGACGACGACGACGGCGGTCACACTAGTCCGACAACGACAGTATATATCACGCTGAACAACAGCATGTAATTATAGTGAAATATCTAGTTTACTATAATATGATTCTAGAGGGACACGTTTTTCAGGCCAACGACACCGACGAATCCGGTCGGCGGACGGTCAGCCTTGTCGGCGGCTGAGCGAGAGCACGGTGATGAGGCGGCGGTGTGTATATGCTCGCGCTTCTAAATGAGCGAAACGAACGGCTATATTTCACGTGTGCACACCTGAACACTCACCAGCGATAAGCGCTTGCCAGATCAATTTCAGTCGACGACGGCTCTGTTGCCTTCCGCGACGACTAGGCCCAGCGATTTCGCAGGGTTGGATCTGTGATTTCGGCGGTTGTGAAGAGCGAATCACAAGCTTTAGCGAATGCAAATGGTAACCAGTTGTAGTTTTGGCAACAGTGACCTGAAATCAACTATTGCTTACATCGCAGGGCACGCGTACGATGAACGGGAATCGCCGGTGTGACCCAGACTGCCGAGCCGTGCTTTACGGCCAGCAGCAGTCGTCGCCGTCGCTAGCTTGTGGATAACAGTCGCCAGACATACTTCTGGATAAAGTAATTTAAAAAAAAGTACTGATCACGTCGGAGAAAGCCGGGACAAGAAGCGAGAAGCGCCAGTCCTGCGCGATGCCAACAACCCGGCTTTCTCAGGCGTGCGATCGCATCATCGCTTCCCACACATTGTCGCACTGCTTAAACAAGTACGAGTACAACCAGTAAAAAAGAAAACATTGTTTAATAGAACGAAAGCGCAGATTGCGTTTTATGTTATGTAAACAAGCGATGTAAACAACAGTATGAGTGCAGTCGTCCTCATCGGCGCACTCCCGGGGAAATTTCATGCTGACGTGGTTAATATTCATTGGCGTAATATTATCTTCAAGCACTCCCTTAGACAGAACACGTGTAGCATCGTTAGATGACATTCGGTTGGAAGGCATTCGAAGCGCCCGTGTAGCAGGGGTATAAGTGGTGATCACCTTCCTGCTAGAAGTTACCATAAACGAAAGGATGACAGGAAAGGGAAAGTTTTCACTCTTCGCTGAAACGTCATTTCGAGCCTTAGATTGTTCCACGGTAGCTTGAAGTGTAATGCAAATATGTTTACGCGGACAACCCATTTGTTAGAATTTAAATATATTTCAGACGGATTAATTGCGTATTTACGAAAGTACCCTTTAAATAGATGGCCAGCACCAAAATGCGATCCCGAAACTCGATTTTGAGCATTAGATTGTTCAACGACAGCTTGTAGTGCGCTGCAAACATGCTAATGCGGACTGCCAATTTGCTAGAATTTCAGTGTTACTTGGACGAATTAATTGCGTATTTACGGAAGTACACTTCAAAGACATTGACGACAAGCAAATGCCATTTCCCGAAACGCGATTTCGAGCACTCGACTGTTCAACGGCAGCTAGAAGTGTGCAAATACGTTTAAAAGGACTGCCCGTTTGTTATAATTGAAGTATATTTCGAATGAATTAATTTCATATTTACGAAAGTTCACTTTTAATACATTGACAAGATGCTAAAACTGCATACATATACGTTTACAAGGGCTGCCCGTTTTCTAGGATTGAAGTATACTTTCGATGAATTAATTTCATATTTTCGAAAATACGCTTTTAATACACTGACAAGATGCTAAAACTGCATACATATTTTTTCACGTATTTGAAAAGTGCTCGAAGTATGCTTTAAGTGAGGTATTTTTGGCACATTTTAAAAATATATTTCGAATACCAAGCATGAAATTTCAGGAACGTATTTCCTACATATTTTTAGTGCATTCATGAATACAAAATATGTTTAAAATACAATTTAAATAGCCCACCGTATATTCCAAACGTATTAGTTTTTGCTAAGGGGTAGCGCTGTTGTGAATCTGTTTATTAAGCATGAACCAACTAGTCCACACCAGAATCCTGTTAGAATGTAAGAACAGTTCAAAACTCAATGGAAATGAAACGAAACCCGTACACTTTCACCCCAAAACAAATTATTCGAGTTATCCTTTTTGGTAGTCAGTGACAGTTCAATAGAAGTTAACAAATGGTCGGTCGGTCGGTCGGTCGGTCGGTCGGTCGGTCGGTCGGTCGGTCGGTCGGTCGGTCGGTCGGTCGGTCGGTCGGTCGGTCGGTCGGTCGGTCGGTCGGTCGGTCGGTCGGTCGGTCGGTCGGTCGGTCGGTCGGTCGGTCGGTCGGTCGGTCGGTCGGTCGGTCGGTCGGTCGGTCGGTCGGTCGGTCGGTCGGTCGGTCGGTCGGTCGGTCGGTCGGTCGGTCGGTCGGTCGGTCGGTCGGTCGGTCGGTCGGTCGGTCGGTCGGTCGGTCGGTCGGTCGGTCGGTCGGTCGGTCGGTCGGTCGGTCGGTCGGTCGGTCGGTCGGTCGGTCGGTCGGTCGGTCGGTCGGTCGGTCGGTCGGTCGGTCGGTCGGTCGGTCGGTCGGTCGGTCGGTCGGTCGGTCGGTCGGTCGGTCGGTCGGTCGGTCGGTCGGTCGGTCGGTCGGTCGGTCGGTCGGTCGGTCGGTCGGTCGGTCGGTCGGTCGGTCGGTCGGTCGGTCGGTCGGTCGGTCGGTCGGTCGGTCGGTCGGTCGGTCGGTCGGTCGGTCGGTCGGTCGGTCGGTCGGTCGGTCGGTCGGTCGGTCGGTCGGTCGGTCGGTCGGTCGGTCGGTCGGTCGGTCGGTCGGTCGGTCGGTCGGTCGGTCGGTCGGTCGGTCGGTCGGTCGGTCGGTCGGTCGGTCGGTCGGTCGGTCGGTCGGTCGGTCGGTCGGTCGGTCGGTCGGTCGGTCGGTCGGTCGGTCGGTCGGTCGGTCGGTCGGTCGGTCGGTCGGTCGGTCGGTCGGTCGGTCGGTCGGTCGGTCGGTCGGTCGGTCGGTCGGTCGGTCGGTCGGTCGGTCGGTCGGTCGGTCGGTCGGTCGGTCGGTCGGTCGGTCGGTCGGTCGGTCGGTCGGTCGGTCGGTCGGTCGGTCGGTCGGTCGGTCGGTCGGTCGGTCGGTCGGTCGGTCGGTCGGTCGGTCGGTCGGTCGGTCGGTCGGTCGGTCGGTCGGTCGGTCGGTCGGTCGGTCGGTCGGTCGGTCGGTCGGTCGGTCGGTCGGTCGGTCGGTCGGTCGGTCGGTCGGTCGGTCGGTCGGTCGGTCGGTCGGTCGGTCGGTCGGTCGGTCGGTCGGTCGGTCGGTCGGTCGGTCGGTCGGTCGGTCGGTCGGTCGGTCGGTCGGTCGGTCGGTCGGTCGGTCGGTCGGTCGGTCGGTCGGTCGGTCGGTCGGTCGGTCGGTCGGTCGGTCGGTCGGTCGGTCGGTCGGTCGGTCGGTCGGTCGGTCGGTCGGTCGGTCGGTCGGTCGGTCGGTCGGTCGGTCGGTCGGTCGGTCGGTCGGTCGGTCGGTCGGTCGGTCGGTCGGTCGGTCGGTCGGTCGGTCGGTCGGTCGGTCGGTCGGTCGGTCGGTCGGTCGGTCGGTCGGTCGGTCGGTCGGTCGGTCGGTCGGTCGGTCGGTCGGTCGGTCGGTCGGTCGGTCGGTCGGTCGGTCGGTCGGTCGGTCGGTCGGTCGGTCGGTCGGTCGGTCGGTCGGTCGGTCGGTCGGTCGGTCGGTCGGTCGGTCGGTCGGTCGGTCGGTCGGTCGGTCGGTCGGTCGGTCGGTCGGTCGGTCGGTCGGTCGGTCGGTCGGTCGGTTTATGGGGTTTAACGTCCCAAAGCGACTAAGGCTATGAGAGACGCCGTAGTGGAGGGCTCCGGAAATTTCGACCACCTGGGGTTCTTTAACGTGCACTCACATCGCACAGTACACGGACCTCTAGAATTTCTTCTCCAAAGAAATTCCAGCCGCCGCGGCCGGGATCGAACCCGCATCTTTTGGGTCAGCAGCCGAGCACCATAGCCACTGAGCCACCGCGGCGGCAGAAGTTAACAAATGTGTCAAAACATTAGACGTCTATATTTCGGAGAATATGGCACGGGATGCACATGTAGAATACTTAGCCACTAAGCTCTCACGCACGATATGTGTTGTGTTGGGTTTTATGACTCATATGCAGCTAGGGCCATCATGCGCCAAGCTCAAGGTATAGACTAAGTTTTCCGTAGAATTTTCAGAAATGTGAAACATCATCTGTTGTGTAGATGGCCTAAGAAGATTGTGCTAGCTAGTAATAACCGAGGAAAATAAATTTAGAATTGGCTAATGTTAAAAGCCTTAGAGAAGGTCAGGTAGTCTCTGCGAGTAGCCTTGGTTGGGTTAGAACCTTGAGGGTCCTGATCAGTTAAATAAAAACCTCAGCTTTCTTCGCATGATTCGGAAAGTGGCTGAGGTGTATCATCTAATAAAGTGAACCAATGGATCAAAATTTACAGTTTTCCAAGTGTGCCTACTTCTTTTAAATAAAAAAGGAAGGTATGTTAGCAATGGCATTATCATCTCGAAACAGTGCTGGGTGAAAAGGAATGCACTCATTATAAAATTCTGTAAAGTTATTTTTCTTAGCTTTTCCAGTTTCAAGTTTCACACAAGAGAATCAAATGTGGTGGTTTGTACCTTCATCTCCGCATTCTTTCCAAACAGGTTTGTTTTGTTTTGTTAGCAGGAAGTTATGCGTAAGGTGAGTGTGGCCTATTCGAAGACCCCGGAGAGTCACTTCGTAATAGGGGAGTAATTACTCATTGACGTCCACCCGAGCGCAGCCATACGGCTACAAAGGAAAGCTATTCAGCTTTCTCAGAAACTTCGCAGTTAAAGAAAAATTCCTCCTGGTCCAGGGTTCGAACCCGGGACCACCGCTTCACCGGAGCAGTCGCTCTACCAATTGAGCCAACCGGGACGTCAAGCTTATGGTAGGGCGAGAGCGAGAGTAGGGCGAGAGTTGAAGCGTTCGTGATGCTCACATGTCTTTCACTCACCTAAACCGGCCTTACCAAGTGCAGTTAATTATTCGCTTCGCTGTCCCAAACCGACTGCCATTTTTTTCCTTAATTTCTGTTGTACTAATTACAGCAATCCTTAAAGGGTATATTTACATTTTTGTTTGAGCCGTCGCGGTGGCTCAATGGTTATGGTGCTCGGCTGCTGACCCGAAAGACGCGGGTTCGATCCCGGCCGCGGCGGTTGAATTTCTTTGGAGGAGAAATTCTAGAGGCCCGTGTACTGTGCGATGTCAGTGCACGTTTAAGAACCCCAGGTGGTCGAAAATATCCGGAGCCCTCCACTACGGCGGAGAGCTGTTTCTAGGGTGGAGAGCTTAAGGGGTCTGTGCAGATTATACTGTTTGTGAGGCGCTCGTTTAATATTTTTACTGTGGCCACCCAGGCTGCGTAAAATTTTGCGGTCAAGAATGTTACGTACAAAAACAAATAACTGTACAAAAAATAACTGCACCATGATGAAGTGCAAAATAAGAACATTCGGGGATGAACGTTTTGGAAGCTAAGTTGCGCCGTATGAGCAGCGTAACGCAGCATCAAACGGGAGCGGAACCTCACTTGTGGATACCGTCGCTCACAGTTTCTCGCTGCGCGCGCAGCTCGAAGTAAGCAACGCGGAGTACGGCGATGTTGAAATATAGAAGGCTGATGTCCGGGTTTTCCGCGATGCAGCCCTCTGGCTGAGCCGCGACGATGCGGTCTACCTCACGGCAGAACACAAACACCGGCTCCTCAAAGTTCGACAGAACTTGGCACTGTCCACAGCTGCACCTGACGCAACTGCGAAGTTACGGTGTAAAACGGAAAAAAAATCTGACTGGGTACGCTTCGCTTATTAAGGGTTAAGGTGTATTAAAACGGAATAGAAATAAATCATAAGTGCAATCAATCAATAAGAAATACGTGAGTATAAGTACACTAGTTTGGCAGCGGAGCTGGAAAAAGGGCATACATCAAATTGAAACCTATTAGTATAGTTTGCTGCAATGCTTAAGTTATACAGTACTTGGCGGGAATGATTTTTCGGACAAAAGAAAACAAAGGCATAAAACAACAAAGCGTAAGAGCGTGAGAGAGAACACAAGGACATCAGATGCCTATGGGCAGATGCAGAGATTATAAATCGAGATGAACAATTCGACCGCTTGCTGTTGGAGTGGGAAACAGAAAATGAGATTAACGCAACCTTACGTATGGCATGAAGCTGAACATTTTCATGAGAGATTCATTTTTTATACAGCGCAACAAAGACGGGACGTGGAAACTGAGGGGTAAAGACAAACAGGCGCTGTGCAAGAAATGAAAATAAAAATAAAAGACCGGCAGTGGTTCCATATGCGCACAGCATGTCCTATGGGCTCAAAAAAGTTGCAGGCAGATATGGCGTTGATGTCGTGTTTTCTGCCCCGAAGAAATTAGGCAGGATGTGCAAACAGGTAAGGCAGAGGCAGGAGGGAAACAAAAGGGCTTGTCAGGTGCGCCATGTTTCCCCTTATGTACCTTGCGAGGTAGGGGTAGTATACCAAATTCCCTTCTCGCGTGGCGCCACATATATTGGCCAAACAGGAAGATGCATCAACAAGCGACTCATGGAACATGAGAACACCAGAAAAAAAGACCCCCTGTCACACGTGGCGGTCCACTGCAGAAAGTGCAAATGTAAACATGAAAAAGATTACGAAAAAAAATCACAAGGAGACCCTCTCGCTAAATGCGCATTTTGTTGCAAGAAGTGCAAATGTACCCCCGACTATAAGAACACCAACATCATGTTCCCCATAGTGATAAGATGACGCGAGAAGTTATTGAAGCTTTTCTTGTACGTGAGAAGGGTGCAACGTGCATTAGTTGCCCATCGGTAGCCCTTTCCGAAGGGGAGATTGGGTATCTGGCGTCCCATGTGCCATGAGTTGACTATAGTGGCGATTAATCTTTCCTAACTCTGTCTATATATTTGTGTGTTTTTTTCAATAAACCCAGTCAGCGCCTGTTTGTCTTTACCCCTCAGTTTCCACGTCCCGTCTTTGTTGCGCTGTTTCAAAAATGAATACGTACCAACTTGCCCAAATTTCTGCTTTATTCATAAGAGATGTTCTTTAAGTAAAGAGCAGAAAGCGGGCTGCGAACGTGCTGATTTTACTGCTAGTGGTAATGAATTCCAGGTTTTTATGGCGGAGAAAAAAAAGCAGTTTGTTTTTCATAGTTTCTGTTCAATTTTCGTAGTAACATATTGATTTCTTCAGTGAATCGAGTGTTCTTACTATTGGCGAGGAAATTATATGACCTAACCTAACATTAAGGAGGTATTTTCACGACAGAATGCTTAGGTCATATTAAAGACGTGAAGCAGAGAATGTGTATGGGCTGAAATATATCATCATCATCATCATTTATTGAACCCTTAAAGATCCCGTCTGGGACATTACATGAGGGGGGGGGGGGAAGACAGTGGTGTGAAACGGTCATACAAAGGCATGTAAACATAAAAAAGCATAACAAAAAATAACAAGTTTGACGTGAAATTAGCGTCAGGTAATTTAAATAGTACAGAATATATAAGGCAAAACAGTAGTATATAAAATTAAACATTAAAATGTACGGAAATTAAATAAGTGGGAAAACACTTGTGGTGGGGGGGTGTCGCAATGACACAAGCAGTTCAAATTGCAGGCAGAGCAGAGCGAGGGAAGTAGCTATAGTTGGTTCAAGTGGCCTCTTATTAGCTGCCTAAATCTGGTGGGATTAGTTTCGATGACAACGGTTTCAGGAAGATTGTTCCATTCCTCTGTGGCGATGGGAAGGAAAGATTTGTTGAAAGCGTTGGATGAACCTTGCAACCGCTGAATGCTGAGGGAGTTGAATAATCAGCGAGATGAGCGTAAGGGAGCAGATAACAAAGTTACGCGTAGTGCAGGGAAGTTAAAGTATAGTTTGCGTAAAAGACAAAGAATTGATACTTTTCTGCGGAGTGCTAATGGTTCAAGGCCGATAGACAATTTTAGGTTGGTAACGCTGTGTCGAGACGAATACTGCGACGTTATGAAGCGCGCTGCCCGATTCTGGATAGCTTCGAGCAGTTGTATTAAGTAAGCCTGGTGAGGGTTCCACATTGCTGAGGCATATTCCATTTTAGCGCGAATGAATGTTTTGTATGCTTGTTGTCTGATAATTAGAAGCGCTTGATTTTGAAGATGAGAAATACATGACAAGAGGCATGAATAGGTTTTATCACATGATGATATGCAATAATTAAGCTGACTGTTAATGAGGCATAAGAGAACATGGCGTTGAAAGAAATGTTTTTATTAACACCCTTGTTCCAAACGAAATTTTTTTACTGATAGATTTGGTGTGTAGGTTAACTTTTAGATGACAGTCAAGCGTGATGTCGAAAAATGTAACGGATTCCGAGGCAGGAGTAATACGATCTGCGAGTAAACGCGTGAGCTAATGATAACTTGCTTTTGGTGGGAGCGGAATACCATGAAAGTGTTTTTTGTCGGGTTAAGTTATAGCAAAGTATTTTCACACCATAAAACAATATTCTGTTAGCCCATGCTTAATTTCTTTATTAGACGTGTGAAATTCCTATCCTGAGCAAATATTTTATCGTCCGCCTAAAGTACACATCTTGTGATAGGGTGCAAAGATGAGTCATTGATGTAAATGAAAAAAGAAGTAGACTTGAAATGGAACCTTGTGGTACTCGTCAATTGAAATTTAAAATGTTAGACTAGGCAACTTGTATGCGGTCTTCGAGATAACTGCGTAAAAGAGCTGAGGAGGTCCACAGATGCTGAGGGATTCTAATTTAGTGTAAAGTCTAGTGTGGTTAATTGCCTCAAATGCTTTCGTTAAATCTAAGAAAACAGCACCGGCAGAAAGCCTATATCTATATATCGTTTAGTTCTGTTTGTGAATTCCATTAATTCCAGCTCTGCGGAGTAATTAGAGCGGAGTCTAAATTGCTCATCTGATAACAGTTTGAATTTGAGGAGATAGTTCATTTTGCGATTGAGGATTAGCTTTTCTATTACTTCACTAAAGAAAGGTAACAATGCAGTTGCAATGCAAAAATCTCTCGTTAGTCTAGCGTTCAGACGATAAAGGAAAAATATAATTTATTATCACAACTCATAGCCCCGCCGCGGTGGCTCAGTGGTTACGGCGCTCGGCTGCTGACCCGAAAGACGCGGGTTTGATCCCGGCCGCGGCGGCCGAATTTCGATGAAGGCGAAATTCTAGAGGCCCGTGTGCTGTGCGATGTCAGTGCACGTTAAAGAACTCCAGGCGGTCGAAATTTCCGGAGCCCTTCACTACGGCGTCCCTCATAGCCTGAGTCACTTTGGGACGTCAAACCCCAATAAACCAATAAACCAATCACAACTCACGGCGGTAGGCGACATAGCTGCTTCCAGCTTTTAAAGGTTGCTTTCGCGCACCTTGCAGTGATATGCTTAGGAGAAGGAAGAGGGAAACGCCTGGGGCTAGTTAGTGTTGAACGAGCCTCAATATTACCAAAAGCACTTCTCGGCGTGTTCGCTAGTGAACGTACCAATACGCTGTTCAGCACTACAATCTACGAGAACTACTGTATAATTGCAGAATTCGCATATGTCCGCATGCACCAGTCGTGACGGCGGCATGGCGATGACTGCTCCTGCACTTTCTCTTCGGCGCTTGGACATTCTTGATGTCCGCTCACTCCAGCCGCTTCAGCCCTGAAAAGCATCCCAAGCTTTGTGGCGCTGAGGCGCAGGCCGGAGTTCTCTGCGAGAATTTCGTTGTCTGGTTCTGGAACGGGATCCAGCGTAACGCCTCCAACACACCGGTGTAAACGTAAACGAAGCAGTAGCGACGATCGGTAGTTGACTTCCAAGGGAACAGGACCATAAGAGGAGGCGGCAGAAAGTTAGGTGGACGGATCGGATTCAGAAGTTTCAGGGGATAGGGTGGCCGCAGCTAGAACAGGACAGGGTTAATTGGAGAGGTATACGCGACACCGCCTTTGTCCTGTAGTGGGCGTGGTAAGGCTGGCATGAACTGCAAAGAATATACTTTAACAGGAGTTTTAGAAGTTGGAAAACGACAAGAAACAAAACGTACGTGTGGCCGCCACCGAAAGTTTTGGCGAGCAAACTTCGCTGATGTCAAAACAGTTTTCACTGCTCCATCAGGCTAGGGCATGAACTTCCAAACAGTGATCACGGAGTTATTTTCGGCCGTGACTTATCAATTTTGTATTGAAAAGCGAGTAATAAGTGGTCCATTGTTATGTCCTATTTTCTCAGGAACCAACATGTCCTCTGGTGCTGCATAAAGATCAACATAGCCAGAGCCGGTACTTCAGTAAAACACACTCCGGGGCATGTTGGTTCATAGCTGGCAAGAATTAAAGCGCGACAAGACGGCACAAAGTAGGATAAAAAAGCGACAGGACAATGTGCTATTTTGATCAACAACGTGAACTGAAAAGATATATCCGACGGACTCGTTGTCACTCAAAAATTCCCTAATATGAAGGCTGTTTGTCACAGAGAACGGATCATCTACTACCAAGGTATTGAGCTCTTTCAAAAGGTATTGGTTAACCAAGTTCTGCCAGGCGCCCCTTTCATAAATATGCACCTAAAAGGTACAAGTTCTTTATGGGTTTTGGCGGTAAAGAACACATCCAAATTATTACTCTTATATTCACAAATACCGTTTGAGAGCTTCAGCAAACCCAGCTCCTGGCACAAAGAAAAGGCTTGACTTTTTACCTTCCCTGGTTTCAGTTCTGTCGCCTTGAAATTTTGGTGAATGGCCTCACTCGCTTTTTCAATGAGCATGCCCGCCGGCATGGCGACAAACCCTCCTTCTTTGTCGGCATGCATGGGCCGAAGTTCATGGTTCCTGAAAAATTTCACAACACGCTTCGTTGGCGATCTAGGGCGGCGTCCGGCTTTGGGAGGGAGGGTCTTAGAATGATTTTTTACTACCAGCAAAAAATTGTACGTGGCCATCCTTGGTGTGCATTCAAGGCAAAGCGACTCCTGCCCCTCTCAGGGCCTAAGAAGAGCCGCCTTCCACCGCAGGGAATGCGCTGGGGTCATGGACATCGTGTGGGACCGAGGCGGCCTGGTGTCCGTGGCGGAGAATGACAGGCGCCGGTGAGAGGAAGGGTGCGCGCCCTTCCCACATGCGCACACAGCGCCGCCTTTGCTTGCAGGTACATCGCCCTCATGAAGTCGCTGCTGGCGCGGGATTGCTCCTACGCCCTGTACGCCACGGAGTACGACGACGCCGACTTTGCAGGTATCAGTCGGCCGTCACCCCTTCCCTTCGAACGCGCCAAAGGAATGGCGTATTCCTATAGAAGAACTGCACATTGGGCTAGTTGGTGTAGATTCATAGTGATGGCTCAACAGCGCAGACACACACACAGACCAAGAAGGAGGAGGAGGAGCGCGGGTGTCTTGTCTCCTTCTCGGTCTGTGTGTGTGTTTGCGCTGTTGAACCATCATTATGAGTATTCCTAGTCTATGTGGATTCCCATATTTCGCCGAGTGTTAATTACCGCCCATGCAGAAATTACTTCAGTTCACTTAAAGCCCCCACATTGGGGGCATTACATAAGTGGTGGCAGCAAAATAATAATTGGATATGATTGCGTACATGTTAAAATTGAACTGATTATTTAAACAAAATACGATGGGCAGGCGATGGCCGCAACGTCATAAAAAAAAGCCGTTCCAGTCTATTGCAGTGCGAAGGAAAGATGTAGTTGAAAATCTGCCGGTGCGGGCGCGTTGGAAAGAAGCTATAGTGAATGGCGGGTGCGACGGGTTTTGCTGGCTGGCGGTCTGCTGTAGGGTGGTTCGCCGAGGAAATTTAAAAAATTTAGAGACGAATTCCTCGATCCGTAAGAAAACGCTACGTTTTATTATGGCTAGTTTTGGCAGTAAACGCTTTTGGGAACATTAGCTTTTTAGCTAAATCCAGAAAAAGAGCGACAGTCTGTAAATTTAGGTCGAGGTTAGAATGCGCATCATGAAGAGAGGTGGCCGCTTCTGTTTCCCATGGCAAACTATTGCGAAACCCGAGCTGTGAGGGATGAAAGAAGTTGTTAGTGTCAGGAAAGTCCATGATTTGAGAATAGATGACGCGTTTCATGACTTTGGAAGCTGCGCTAAATAATCATATCGGACGGTTATTAAATGGGGTTTCTTTGTTACCTTATTTAAAAACCGGAATGACCTTTCCCACTTCCCAGTCACCAGAGATGCACCCTGTAGAATGCGACTGTGACCAAAAATAAAGATAAGTACACTGCAGGAATGCTGTAAGTATTGCGCAATACTTTCGAGTTAATTAAATCGCCGCCGGCTAGTAATGAACCATTAAGGTGTACAACGAGCGAGGAAATGCCAGCTTCCGCAACGGCGATGGCAGCTATATTGGACTGTATATTAGAAGCGGAAGTAGGAAGTGGGAGACAGATGAAAAGGCACTGTTAAAAATTTATGCGCACTCATTTTCATTAGGGTCTTCTCCAGACTGTTTAATACGAGCGACGATATGTGTCGGGTCATGATTTATTACCGGCCAACATTTTTTTAGGATTGACAGTCAATGCTTTTGGAAGGTCATAGTGAAGGAAAGAATGTTTGGCATTGCGGATTGCAGTCCGGTACGCGTGTGCGGCTGCATAGTATTTTTCCCGCGCGCAAGCGTTGCTTTGCTTTCGTTTCGCCGCACGGAAAAGACGTTTCTTCTTAATGCCGATTCATTTTATTATTTTAAGCTTCTGGCGGTCCGCGTAGAAACTTATTTTTTTAGATATATCTGTTCTTAAAGAGGCACCAATTATCATTTACTGTCTGATAGTGAAAAGACACCTTCGAATGTTGTGCGATATTGGCTCAATGCATGATTAATGGCTTCGTTTGGTTTAGTGTGGTTTATTGGGGTTTAACGTCCCGAAGCAACTCGGGCTATGAGGGACGCCGTAGTGAAGGGCTCCGGAAATTTAGACCCTCCGCGATTCTTTAACGGGCACTGACATCGCACAGCACACGGGCCTCTAGAATTTCGTCTTCATCTAAATTCGGCCGACGCGGCCGGGATCGAACCCAGGTCTGTCGGGACAGCAGCCGAGCGCCGTAACCACTGGGCCACCGCGGCGGGTATTGATGGCTTCATAGTTACCTTTGTCGTATCGACGAATTATTTTAATTTTGGCGTTGTGGTGGCTGGAATCCAAAGATTGTATGGATTATTTTACGGTCACTGATTTTGCGCAGACGAGTTATAGATGAGAGAGCTTCGGAGTGGGTAATTAGGATTAGGTCTAGGATGTTTGAACATCCTCCTGAAACGCGGGTGAGCTTAGGAATACCTCGATAGTCATTTGCTTCCCTGTTGCCTACTGCTGTCTTTGTCTGCCAGTTGATCTCTGGAAAATTGAAAGGTCCAAAGAGAATGGCATGTGATTTCGGGTACTTTTTCGATAACTGGCAGATCTCATCGTTAAGTTTTCCAGAAAAATCAGAGCTGGTTTTTGGGGCTCTGTAACAAACACGTAGCTGTACGGTTTAAGGCGCAGTGCGACAAACTAGCTCTGACGGAATGTCAATAGCTGTACATGAAAACGTTTTGTTGACTTCAATGAGGACACCTCTGCCTAGTGCAGATGTGCGATCTTTCCAAAATAGGCTAAACTTTGGGTAAACAACAAGAAATTTATTTTCAGTGATGGCATGAGTGAGCCATGTTTGCGTAAGTACCCGCAGGTTATTGGCAGATGAGCATAGAAGATTGGAGATGATTTCACGCTTCGCAAGAAAACTGCGTATATTAGTGAAAATTGCCCAGAAAGAAAGATTAGGCTGAGGGGCGGCAGGTACCCGAGCGGGCGGAAGCTATTGCTTGAACAACCACTCTGATATATGTTTTTGTTAAAGTTCGTCTTGGCTCGTCGAAGATAAGCGGTCGGGTGCCAACGAACAAGATCCTGTATCGCAAAGACAAGCGATTAGTTTTGCTCTTGGCATAGGTAACTAGGTGCTTGCGCACTTTCCGAACAGACGCGAAAAATATCCGCCAACGAAATACTTAGCGTATGTGAGATTGCTGCCATTAGCAAACATGTCTTCTTTCGTTTTGAAGAGCGTTAATTTTAGAATAAGTGACCAGTATCGTGGTGCCCTATACAGCGAGTGCGGTATATTGTTTTGGGATCAAGGGTGATGTCCAAGAGATCGGAGCCATGGCGAATTATGAGTTTTTTCTGCGTCGGGCCCCCGGTACAGATGGGTCTGGGCCCGGAATGCTGCAAAATGCCAGATTGTTTTGACGCGTTTGTTTCTGTTTGTCGTCCATACGATCCTCGAGGTCACACATCTGGCGAGTCACCTGAGCGGTGCTAGTGCTTATTTCTTCTAACTCTGTGTGTAGTGGCTGTATGGTTTGGTAATGACCTTCATGCTCGTCAAGGGTTTCCTTAGGTCAGAAAGAAGCTTATCTCTTGTTAGTAACTGGTTTTCCAGGTTTTAACTTCCGGAATTGATGTCGATTGGCCGGCGGACAATTTTTGCAGCTCCATAACCACCGTGTCAAGTGGGGAGGGCCAAGGTTAGTCTCTCTGTCGTTGGACAACAAGTGTAAGGAAGAAATTACATCAGCACACTCAGTGGCAATGACAAGACAACATTGCAGGCTAGGCGGCTGGGTCAGAAAATAGTCACTATATTTCATAGCGTAAAGACAACATGGCTTACTAACTCACATAACTAGACAGAAGGGCTAAGGCCCAAACTCTGAAAGCTTCCTTTCCTTGGAAGTCTTCCTTACCTCATGTGAGGCCTCCTTACCGCGAACTTCCGATGGAGGAGGCCAGCTTACTCTGAAAGCTCCCCTCGCCTCACCTCAAGTGAGGAACGCACGCCGCGCGTCTGGGTGTGAGGATACCGTCGTAAGCTTCACGCAAACGTCCTTATTCAATGAAAAAAAAAATTGCTCGTCACGTAATTTTTAAATTGATTACTAATACAGAGGCGCATTAACACTTTCTTGCATTTCTCTTTAATAAACATGAAAAATCGACAAAGACGACCGCAGCTTCATGCGGTCTAGCAACACTGCTAAGCCTGTTTTGGAGACGCTGGACGAAAGTGGTAGCCCTGCGACGTGACTTTGTGCGACCGCATCGGACCGCTGCAGACAACGAAACGACCATGCCTGGCAAAGCATACTTTACACAAGAGGAAAAGGACCTTCTCAGGGACCTCATTCGAATACACAGCACAGTCGAGTGCAAACGCACTGACGCCGTCTCGTTAAGTGCCAAAGCGAAGGCGTGGGAAAGACTTTGCACTGACTTCAACAGCAGGCCGTTCGTACGCACCCGAGAACCCAAACAGCTAAGGAAGCTATGGGACAACCTGAAGCAGAAATGGAAGCGCGCGAAAGCGAAGCAAACCCGTGATGTAATGAGAACAGGTATGTACATTTCACTTGCTTTTTAAGAGCCACCAGTACCAAGCCTATTTTGTTTACAGGAGGCGGCCCACAGCCACCACCTATGGACGAGGGGCTGGCACAGATCGAAGCCGTTGTGCCTCATCTCAGCGTCCGGATACCGAATCGGTTTGATAGCGACCGCCCGCTCGACTCTCCAAACCAAAGCGTTTCGGGCATCCTGATCGGAATGCTGCGCGACAGCGGACCAGATGACAGCGATGATGGTGCGTAAATTCGTTGCGAAGTCCTCTATTTAACGAGGCAGACTGCTCGTGAGTGCTCGCATTACATCGCCCAGGGTGCACTAAAATTTGTCCTGTGAAAATCGTGAACGCAGCATAGCAAGCTTTTAGCATGTATGTGCACGATAAATCAGTGCGACTGTATTGATATCTGCATGAACCCATCTAAAATTGGCGCAAAGAAAAGCACTGAGAAACAGCGAGAACGGACAGGACAGGAGCCCCTGTCCGTCCTCCCTTTGTTTTTCAGTGCTTTTCTGTGTGCCATTTTTAGATGGATCGTTACTAACTAGCCCAATTTTCTGCTTTACCAATCTGCATGATCCCCGCAGGGAGGCGTCTGCAGCATGCAGACGTTGGTGAGTGGCGACACCACGGGGTTAAGCCGAGCATCCGCAAGGACATCCCCGCAGGGGGATGATGGTGAACAATGCGTCACCACGGACCCGAGCATCCGCGCTTAGCCGTGCGTGGCATCGCCGTGTCCGGGGAAAAGGGGATCCTGGTGGTTGAGCCGATGCCGAGCGTTTGGACCCTTAAGGCCCCTCGGCGGAGGCAACACACCACTTTGGCCCCAGCTTCCTGCAGACGGCACCTCCGGCCTGACCCAACCGGAGGAAATTGGCAGTCGCCTTTTCCTGTCCTCCCCTCTATCTTTCACTTTTCTATTCCCTTTCTTACAACTTTCCTGTATCCTCCTCTCTTCGTTTTTTTCCTCTTTTTCCTGGCGGCGAGGGTTAACCGTGTGTGACCAACTACCCTGAGTTGAGTCATATTAGGTTATAGTTAAGGTGTACAGCTGGCGTGGGCAGGACTTTCTTTCAAGTACCTGTCGCGTCCCCTTGTTGGACTCCATGGTGGGTGGCTGGCACCATGACCGAAAAACTAAATTTTTTTATGGCTCCCCCCCTTTCAAAACTTGATCGCTCTCTCAAGAGAGGGCGGACCGAAGCAGATGACTTTTTCCAGAAAAGAAAAGTATCCTTTCCAAAATTTCATGTCATTCACAGTAAAGCAGAAGAAACGCAAGCAAGGATAATATCCCCATTCCCGGTCTCAAAACGCTTGACGGATGCCTTAGGCCTTGGCTACAAGGTGTCAAAAATGGCCAGTGGCGACTTACTTCTTGAACTGCGCGACAGCATACAACACTCAAAAGTTGCAACAATTGTATCCATTGGGGACATCCCTGTCTCTGTGACCCCACATCGGTCTCTCAATACTGTACGAGGCGTCATCTCAGAAATAGATTTTGTCCACCTTTCTGAAAAGGAAATGCTCGAAGGACTTACTGGCCAAGAAGTGATAGATGTCCACCGGATCAAGATCCGGAAGGATGGCAAAGAAATGGACACCAAACACCTGATCTTGATTGAAGAAGCGTAGCTTGTTGGGCCAGTTGGTGCATGGTATGTAGAAACCAGCGAAAAAGACGCATTCACAAGGAGGAGAAGTACACAGGACAACGCTGGAAACACAACTGAAAATTCTTTACTTCGCCAACATCAGAACAGGGCGCACATGCGCGAGAGCACCACAAATGCTATCAAAACAGAAAAACACAAAACTGATTAAGCGAGCGAAGAAACATGTGGCAACCTATGTCCCATTCATGAAAGTGTACTCTTTTGCCGTGAACCTGACAGAGCTGTCGCTGACGCATTCAGTACCTAACTGCTTGATTTTAAAAGGTTCTAAGATTTCTCGCTCTATCTGTGTTTTGCCGCGGCCGATGATTTTGACATTATAGAACAGAGGGGTGCAGTCTTTGCAGTGGTTGCAGTGTCTTGGAAGATTTGCTGTGTTGCCTGGCTGCAGCGAAGTGCGGTGCTGCCTCATATGGTCGTCGACGCATTGACCCGTTTGACCTATGTAGGCCTTACCACAGGACAGTGGGAGCGAGTAAACAACATCGGTTGTGCATTTGGTGAACATGCTCTGGTGTTTAACATTACATTTCTTTTTTGTGCTGATTTTTGAGATACGTGAACAAAGTGACGACAGTTTGGTGGGCGCAGAAAAGACTACCTTAACACCGTATTTCTTGGCTACCTTCTTAACGTTATGTGAGACTTTATGCAGGTATGGCATTACAGCAGGTCTGGATTCCTCACTAGGCGTTTCATCTCTTTTCTATTGTGACTTAAATTTACTGGTCAAGGTCTCAGCAATAGAAACGAGGACGTCCTCAGGGTAGCCCGCTGACCTCAAGCGGTCAAGTTGCTCTTTTGCATACTGTGTGCACAAGACCTGCGCAGAGCATTACCGAGGCAAAGGTTGGCAATGCCTCTCTTCACAAGTTTGGAATGTGAGGAGGAGTAGGGCAGCAGGCTTTTCTTAGCGCAACTTGACCGCTTGAGGTCAGCGGGCTACCCTGAGGACGTCCTCGTTTCTATTGCTGAGACCTTGACCAGTAAATTTAAGTCACAATACAAAAGAGATGAAACGCCTAGTGAGGAATCCAGACCTGCTGTAATGCCATACCTGCATAAAGTCTCACATAACGTTAAGAAGGTAGCCAAGAAATACGGTGTTAAGGTAGTCTTTTCTGCGCCCACCAAACTGTCGTCACTTTGTTCACGTATCTCAAAAATCAGCACAAAAAAGAAATGTAATGTTAAACACCAGAGCATGTTCACCAAATGCACAACCGATGTTGTTTACTCGCTCCCACTGTCCTGTGGTAAGGCCTACATAGGTCAAACGGGTCAATGCGTCAACGACCGTATGAGGCAGCACCGCACTTCGCTGCAGCCAGGCAACACAGCAAATCTTCCAAGACACTGCAACCACTGCAAAGACTGCACCCCTCTGTTCTATAATGTCAAAATCATCGGCCGCGGCAAAACACAGATAGAACGAGAAATCTTAGAAGCTTTTAAAATCAAGCAGTTAGGTACTGAATGCGTCAGCGACAGCTCTGTCAGGTTCACGGCAAAAGAGTACACTTTCATGAATGGGACATAGGTTGCCACATGTTTCTTCGCTCGCTTAATCAGTTTTGTGTTTTGCTGTTTTGATAGCATTTGTGGTGCTCTCGCGCATGTGCGCCCTGTTCTGATATTGGCGAAGTAAAGAATTTTCAGTTGTGTTTCCAGCGTTGTCCTGTGTACTTCTCCTCCTTGTGAATGCGTCTTTTTCGCTGGTTTCTACATACCTGATCTTGACATTCAACATGAGCACATTGCCTGAATCCATTGAAGTAGGCTACCTGAAAATAAATGTAAGACCGTATATTCCCAACCCACGCAGATGTTTTAACTGCCAGAGATTTGGCCACGGCTCACAGAGTTGTCGCGGCCGCAAAACTTGCGCAAAATGCTCTTCGAAGGACCACCAATCCGAAGAATGTGTTGCTAACCCACGGTGTGCAAACTGTGAAGGCGACCATGCTGCCTACTCCAGGGCTTGTCCGTCCTGGAAGAAAGAGAAAGAAATCATTACTCTTAAGACTACAGAAAACATTTCTTTCAAAGAAGCAAGAAGACGATACTCACAGACAAACAAATTCTCCTTCACTGCAAAAACAAACTTCGCCGATGTGGTGCGTGGGCGCGGCGCACCACACCAGGCTTCGGCACCCGTCCAGGTCACACGTAGTGAGCCTGGGGCGGGGCCATCCGCGCCGTCTGGTGGAGTAGCTCAGGCTGCTCCGCCTACCCCAAAGGAGGGGACGCAGACCCCCGGGTCGGCGGGCCCAAAGACCTCTTCCCACAGGTCGAGGTCTAACTCAAAAATCAATGTGCCTCCTGTACGGTCGTCCAGTGCCTCTACAGAGGCGATGGACACGACCCCGGGCAGCCCCTCGCCGTCCACGTCGGATGGTCGGCGGAGCTCCCTGGATCGGTCAAAAAAAGACAGGCCCCGAGTCACGGGGCCATAAACAACTTGATCTAGTTTTTCAATCAATACAAACACAAAACTAAGATGGCTTTCATAATACAATGGAATTGTAGAGGACTTCTAGATAATTACAGTGACATAAAAGACATACTAGCAGCACACGCTCCTATCGCCTTATGTCTACAAGAGACCAGTTTAGGTCCTCGTCACACTAATTTGCTAAAGAGATATACTGTCTTCCGTCGTGACCGAGAGGGCGCGGGCAGACTTTCAGTAGGCGTAGCCATTATTGTGCAACCCGGAGTTCCGGCTCGAGAGCTCACACTGAAAACTAGTTTCGAAGCCGTAGCAGCCACTGTAGTTGCTTACAAAACCATTACATTATGTTCCATATATCTTCAACCGCACCTCGCAGTAACACAGCATGAATTAGTGAACCTTTTAGAACAGCTGCCAGAGCCATACGTGGTAGTGGGAGATTTTAACTCACACTCTTGTTTTTGGGGCAGTGATAAAACCGATAGCAGGGGTCATGTCGTTGAGGATTTTATACTATCTAATAATATTTGTCTACTAAACACCGGTAAGCCCACCTATTGCTGTCCTAGCTCAGGAAAAATGAGTGTTTTAGATTTGTCTTTTAGTTCTCCATCAGTTTTTAGCGATTTTAAATGGGATGTTTTAGACAACCCCTATGGGAGCGATCATCTGCCTGTTGAAATCAGCCTGCCATCCCCACCATCAATCATCCCGAGCAAACCTCGCCGTTGGAAGTTACACTTGGCTGACTGGGTACTGTTCAGAGAAAATGCCAGTCTAGAAAAACTTTTTTCGGATGATCTGGGCGTTGACGAACTGAATAATATGTTTACAACATGTATAATTACTGCAGCGCGGTTATCTATTCCTCAGTCCTCGGGCGTAGTGAGACAGAATCATAAGACATGGTACTCACAAGAATGTAAAACAGCAAAAAAAGAACAAAATAAAGCATGGGGAATTTTCCGTAGATACCCAACATACGAAAACCTTGTAAATTTCAAAAAGGCAAGAGCCAAAGCAAGGCATATCCGTAGAAACGCTGAAAAAGCATCATGGAAAGACTACGTATCATTTATAAATAGTTCTATCACATCAAAGAAAATGTGGGAGCAAGTGCACAAAATAAATGGCAGCTATTCCCCCTTCACAATACCTTTTCTCACTTCCCCAGGTACACAAACAAGTATTGAAGAGCAGGCAGACGTTCTAGCAGAACATTTTTCTACAATTTCTAGTTCAGCGCATTACACGGAGTCATTTCTGAAGTACAGAAACATGGCTGAAAAACAAAGACTTCCAACTAGTGGCACTTCGAATGAGCCGTATAATAACTTAATTACACTCGAAGAAATCCATGCAGTACTATCAGCCGGAAAAAGACAGCACCCGGCCCTGATGAAATACATTATGAGATGCTGTCACACCTTTCCGAAGCCTCGGTAGAAGCACTTTTACAATTCTTCAACAAAATATGGAAACTGGGAAAAATACCAGATGCTTGGAAAGAAGCAGTTATTGTGCCATTCCTCAAACCCGGAAAGCCCCCAACCTCTGCTGGTAGCTACAGACCCATAGCCCTCACAAGTTGCCTCGCCAAATCTTTCGAAAGTGTATTGAATATTAGGTTAATGCTTATTCTCAAATCCCGTGAACTTCTTGACGTCCATCAATGTGGCTTTAAAAAAGGATGTTCAACAACTGACCATCTCGTCCGTCTTGAAAATACAGTACGCGAAGCATTCATACACAAAAAACATTGTCTGGCAGTCTTCTTTGACATGGAAAAGGCTTGCGACACTACCTGGAGGTTCGGGATTCTCCGCGACCTAGCAGACCTCGGTATTCGTGGAAGGATGCTTAACTGCTTGAAAGATTTCCTATCTAACCGTTCATTTAAAGTACGTCTGGGTTCAACACTTTCCAAAAAATTTGTTCAAGAGAATGGCGTACCACAAGGGTGTATTTTAAGTACTACGCTTTTTGTAGCAAAAATGAATTCTATAGCAAAAATAATTCCTACAACCGTGATGTACTCGGTATATGCTGACGACCTTCAAATTGCATGTATTTCATCCAGCTTAGCAACCTGTGAGAGAAAGATACAACTCACATTAAACAGAATAGCTACTTGGGCAGACAGAAACGGGTTTAAGTTCTCCCCACAAAAAAACAGTAGCAGTGCTTTGCTCACTCAGAAGAGGCTTGCAGAATGACCCCATCCTACACCTAAATGAAACAATGATACCAATAAAGCACGAACATAAATTTTTAGGCGTAACATTTGATAAAAGACTGACATTCCTGCCGCACATTAACAAACTGAAAAAGAAAGCCTCCAAATCTCTAAACATACTCAAGGTGCTCTCTAGGAAACATTGGGGCTCTGATAGAACATGTCTTCTGCACATATATCGCTCGTTGGTACGTTCTTCCTTAGATTATGGGTGCATCGTATACGGCTCAGCAAGACCATCATACTTAAAAAAATTAGATCCAGTACATAACTCAGGCCTACGCCTCTCATGTGGCGCATACAGGACATCTCCCATAGCAAGCCTATATGCAGAAACAAATGAACCCTCACTAGAAATCAGAAGAGCTTCTTTAATGTGTGCATATGTCTTTAAAGTAAGATCTCAACCAAAACATATCTGCTATCCAGCTGTAACGAGATGTCCTTCTAGAACAATATTCACCAACAAACCTCATGCAATCCGGCCACTGGTCCTGCGTTTCGAAGATATATGCCAGAACCTCAATATACAGGACACGTTGCCTGACATTGCCCAAAGACGGGATGCACTACCTCCATGGTACAATTTTCCTGAAGTTTGCGACTTCACACTGACACAGTTCCGTAAAAAGAAAACTCCACAACAACATATCATACAAGAATTTCTTGCACTAAAAGAAAAATACAATAGCTTTTCAGAATTTTATACTGATGGTTCGAAAACAGATGTTTATGTAGGAAGCGCAGTAGTACAAGAGAATTGGGAGGAAACAGTAAGACTTCCACAGTGTGCATCTGTTTTCACTGCCGAATGTTACGCCGTATGTGTTGCCATAGAAAAAATAGTAAACGAGAACCTCAAGAACAGTATCATTTATACAGACTCCCTAAGCGTACTTAAGCTCTCCACTCTAAAAATGCAATCACTCCTCTACTTGGGGACATTATACACAACATAGTGATATCCACAGCTAAAGGACAAAACATAAAACTACGTTGGGTCCCGAGTCATGTCGGGATAAAAGGTAACGAGAGAGCAGATTTATGCGCAGCCCAAGCTCGTGACAAGCAAATTAAAAATGTCAGTGTGCCGTATCGAGACTGCATAAACTTAGTAAATCTTAAAGCAAGGCAAAAATGGCAATCTGCTTGGAACAGCGAAAAAAACAATAAACTACATTTGGTAAAACCAGTTTTAGGAGAATGGAAGTCGTGTGTACACCAGGAACGTTTTAAAGAAGTCATTATCTGCCGTCTCCGTATAGGTCACACGCACCTTACACACAACTTTCTGCTCACGAAACAAGATAAACCAGTTTGTGCATGTGGAGGTCAACTTACAGTTAACCACATTTTATTTTCATGTTCCAAACTCGAAAAACTGAGGAAAAAGTGCTTTTCACTGTTTTATAATCAATCCATCCCCTTTCATCCCGCGTTACACATAGGCGAAAATGCAATTGTGGACATATCTTGTGTTTTTACGTTTTTAACTGCAGCAGGTTTTCTCAACAAAATATAAATCATGACCCACAGCTTCACATGATGTCCCTCAGCCATTTCCTCACTCGTGAAGAAAAGGCTGAGGCTTTTACTTGATTGGTCGGGTTCCTCAACATCCTCGCCCAGCCAAGGATGGCTGCTGAGGCTACCTGACCTTTTTAAAGCTTTTACCTTTAGCCATTCTTAAATCTCTTTTTCTCTGTTATTAGTAGATAGGTAAATTTCTAGGCCCTTTACACCACTGATCACCTTTTCATATTTTTATTAAATCGCACAGAAATTATTATACCTTCTGTTTGGCGCATGATGGCCTTAGCTGCCTATGGGCCATAAAACCCAACACAACACAACAACACAACGACAATCTGCATGAATCTTGACTGCAGATCTGAGCTGCTTGCATATCCCATGCAGCCAGTTCTGGCAAACTATACATAGCTAAACCGTTGCGAGGCAAAATGACCGCTGTGCATGTTCTCATATTGAAGTGCGCCTAACATCCATCAGGCAGAAACAGCAACTCTTTCACACATGTACTTTATTGGAAGGCGTACAGTTAAAAAGGTCCCCTCTACGGCTGCGCCAGTTGAAATCCTCTTTTAAGATCTCTTACAGGGAAATTGCTGTTGAAGATGATTGTTGTAGGATTCTTGACGTCTTGCAGATTCGTTTTGCTGAATCACATTGCAAGAGGACACTTCTGGAGAGGTTGAACTTTTATAACAATTAAAAGCACAATGAAGATACAAGCAAGGAGAAAACATATTTACACTTGACTGGCTCGTACTTCTACGTGACGAAACCAGCCCTCGGTCCTGCCGAAGCAGCGGGTTTTAAATCCTATGTCCCCGCCCTCGGTGGGAGAATAACCAATCAGGTACTGTACAAACATCCACCCAATAACTTATTGGGGAAAGGAAAATACAACCAATGAATGATTGGGGAAAGAAGGTAGTCCCTCGCGACACCGTACACATATGTACATTTTCTACTATCACTGCTGCGAGATTCGCGAACATTCACTTTCCCACTTTTCCAACGTCCGGATGACCCAAGTTCCAGGAAAGCCACTTCAATCCATCTGTTTCTCATCGTCGCGCCTCCCTTCTCTTGCTGGGTTGACTGACCCCTTTCTGTGCGGTTGTGCGGAGGGCCCAAGAGAGAACGTAATGGGCATTCCAATAAAGCCACCGGATGCAGCAAACAAAATAACCACCACGAACTTCACTCCTCCCAACCAAGAATGTCACACAGACACTTGTTGTCAGTGGGACATTAAAGTTCAGCCATGGTGTCCGACAACAAAAGTACATACACAAGCGCACACACGTACGCCGGCTGTCCAGTCAGTCCACCAACACACACACATGCGCCGGCTGTCCAGTCAGTACACCAGCACGCACACAGCGGATATTTTGAACCCGCACGCACAAGGCCGGAAACCAATCTGCACATTCCAGAATCCACCATGTCAGATCGGTGCCCAAGACTGGCAGAAATTACTTCTAGCCACCTACATCACGAAACAACAAATGTTTCTCTAGAGCTTTGTCCACAAAATTGGACCAAAATTTACAATTATCCGGCACAGCGCCGGTTGCAAAGGCTGCCGCCGCTATCAGATAGATCATGTCGCTTTCCTCAAAATCGACAGAGGTCACCTGCTCCATGCGCTCTACGAAAACTGCTGCCATCGCGTTTGCGATCGCCCCTTTGGAATTCACATTAGGGTTACGCCGGTCATCGGCTACCTCGCGTGCAGCCCTGCATAGCGCTAGCTCTTTGTAAGACTGCTCGCCGATGTTTTCTTCAAAGAAAAGCGTGCCCTCGTTCATTCTCTTCTCAATAGTTCCTTCAGCAGCTCGCTTCCGCACTGCTGATAACGAAGCATGTTGCTCCATGTCGAAACAAAAAGAGATGGGTGCATTATTCAAATCCTGTAGATTACCGCGATCAAATGCGCATTTCTTACACCCTCGGCATCAAATGCAGGCTCATGTTTCCTGGTTAGCCTATGATCATCTGCAATCACATTGGCAGCTTCCGGATCTGCCTCAAGCTCCACTGGAGCCTCAGGTTTGTCTGGAACAGACTCATGCGCAGTTTTGAAATCGTCTTCAAAACATGCTCTCTTATTTGCTACATATAGCTGCTCCCTGTCTGGCTGCTTTTGCAGCGAGTGTGTCTCAGGTGTTGCCAACTTCCCTACACCTTCAGCTATAGCATCTGCTGTCACTGCGCAGAGTGTCCGCTACAGCTGGCTTACCAATTCATCTTTGGCAGCCAGCTTGCCTTCGCCTTTAAAGAGTGTTTCCGCTATTCGCGCCGGCTCTACCTCTTCGCCGATCGTTACAGCTGCCGCAGAGTTTGCGCCAACCTGTTCTGGCTCAATGCTGAACTCCTGTTCACAAACAAAACACTCATGTGCCTCCTGGGTCTCCTCTATCTCAGCGTGCTCTGACAAGCAGCGCTTCAAAGGCGTGACTAACTCCCCTATGCCCTCAGCCATCTCTCCTGGCACGACACACACGGTTGGGCCCTGCTGCCTAAACGCTGCAGCTTTCACACCTATAGCCATTGGCCCACAGGTCATTCTCAATACGGGAACATGCTGTTCTCGCTTCGATTTCGGACAGTCAATCATTAGATGCCCAAATTCCATGCAGTCAAAACATTGAACTGCTGCAAATAACATCCCTCTATCAGATTTCGTTCCCTGGTTGAATTTAGATTGCATCTGTGCAAGTTTTATCTTTTCTCGCTCAATTTCGAGTTTCAACTTGCCAATTTCAAGCAGTTGTTCTGCCTTCTGCTCAGTCTCCAAACATAGCATCATGCCCTCCCGATCGTACCGCACGGCAGTCATCTCCCTTTTCCGTGCTATCATTTATAGCACGAAAACAGTACACCGACATGGTGAATTCGGAGAAAGCAAAAAGGTCTCTTACCTTGTCACTAGTTGCTCTCCTCTGCCGCGGTGATCTCGTCGCCCTGAGTGACGACAGCGGGCTCCTCGATGCGGATGAGTTGAGCCCCGGCTCTCACAGCAGCTCGCTGCCTTGAACCTCCTGCCTCGTTTGACTCGCTGGTCGCCTGATTCTTCTCTTGAACCTCAACGCGGATGCCTGGTTCCTTCCGCAGCTCACGGATTTGGCACCTCCACGACACGTCGGTCGCCTGGCTCCTTCAGCTCCTCGCTGACTTGAGCCTCCTACGTCCCGTTGACAATGACCAGCAGTTTCCGAAGCTTTCAGCGTCGCTCTATGACGCTGACTCACGTTCCTCCTTTAGGACGTACCGCTCTGCAGCTTGTCCACCGACTTGATCTTCCCCCCCTCCGTCAGATACCTCGAGCAGAAAGACGTAGCAAATCCTGTCGACTGCGCCAGTTAAACTCCTGGCTGGAGGGGTTACGTTTTAATAACAATTAAAAGCACAAAGGAAGATACAAGCAAGGAGAAAACATATTTACACTTGACTGGCTCGTACTTCTACGTGACGAAACCAGCCCTCGGTCCCGCCGAAGCAGCGGGTTTTAAATCCTATGTCCCCGCCCTCGGTGGGAGAATAACCAATCAGGTACTGTACAAACATCCACCCAATAACTCATTGGGGAAAGGAAAATACAAGCAATGAATGATTGGGAAAAGAAGGTAGCCCCTCGCAACACCGTACACATATGTACATTTTCTACTATCACTGCTGCGAGCTTCGCGAACATTCACTATCCCACTTTCCCAACGTCCGGTTGACCCAAGTTCCAGGAAAGCCACTTCAATCCATCTGTTTCTCATCGTCGCTCCTCATGCCTGCAGCTAGCGTGACATTACGTCAAAGCACGCCGCTGCCGACATAGCACAAAAGCCACGCACTGTGACGTGGGTCAGCCTCGCTGTACACACGTGCACACAGGATACCACCTAATGACTCCGTCCATGAGGGGAGTTTGACGTCTCCTGTAATCCCCCGCCATTCGGCGCCTCCCTTCTCCCGCTGGGTTGACTGACCCCTTTCTGTGCGGTTGTGCGGAGGGCCCAAGAGAGAACTTAATGGGCATTCCAATAACGCCACCGGATGCGGCAAACAAAATAAGCACCGCGAACTTCACTAGTACTTTTCATTTTCATGGAGGAAAGCATTTTTTGTTTTTTGCAGAACAAACGCTGGAACACACTTCAAGTGATGTAGCAGCTATGCATTATATGGTGCACAGCCCGTGTACACCACCCAGGGGCAATGAAGATTCAGAAATTGATGAGCCTGGAACCATGGTGCCTGGAAATACTGCGCCAGGAAACTCTGTATCTGGGACTGATGCATCCACACACAGCCAAGGGGCTGCCGCTGAGCCAAGTGTGCAAGCTGCTGCTGAGCAAAGTGTGCAACGTGCCCGTGGAGGACGGCTAGCCCTCTTGCAGCAGGCACTTGATGCCGAACTTCAGGCTCGTCTTGATGCTATAAGGAGCGAGAAAAAGGACAAAGAAACTTAACACAAGGAAAGGCTCAGGTGTCTCAGAGAAGAGCATGACAACAAAATGAACAACTTAAGGGAACAACATGATGATGAGAGGAACAAGCGCAAAGTGCTGCATAAAATGCAGCTTCGGATTTTAAGAGGGAAAGAAAATGTACAGAAACTGAAGCAGGCTGTACTGAAAAAACAGCTGCAGGCAGCGAGCTTTGAATAAGAGACTTCATATACCACGGCCACACAACTTAAGGGGCAACAGATGTGTAATTTTAGGTGCATGTTTTCCTGCAAAAGCAATCTCAAGGATGCAGAGTTACAACCACAAATGCATTCCATCACAATTGATACAAAGAACCTTTTTATTTTGTTAGCAGGTGACTAGCAAGTTTTTAATTCTTTAATGTTTCTGCATGTGCTCTCTATGTGTGTGTTTGGCCAGTGTTTCTTTGCACCCTATGGGAGCACCATCAGTGATCTTTATGAACTTTACAGCCTGCTTGCCCTTGAAGGTGTTGAAGGAAGTAAGGGCAGTGTAACAGCGATGGCAGGAGTGCATGTGTGTGAGAGTACATGAAGCTACAAAATGTGAACACTTTCTGTGCAAAACAGTTCCTTTTCGTTTGCTCAGTGTAATTCTGTAACTTTGTTCAAGTTTTAGCATCATGAAGCCACAAAATATCAAGATTATGTGTGAAACAGTTCCTTTCTTTTGTATGCTCAGTGTGATTCTATAAATGTGATCTCAGGTTCAATAAATTATTCCAACTAGTGCTTTTAACAGTGAGCCTCTATTCGTTTTTCTTCATACCGTGACATAATTTCATGAAGAGCACAACTTGACATGCGGTATGAAGCACTTACTGAGGGCTGCATCAATCAGAATGAACCCGCATGCACTATGTGGGTCTGAAACATATAGCTTTTTTAACCTTACGCTGCTGAAAGTAGTTAATTTACCTTTACACAGAGTCCACTCCATGATGTCAGTGCCCAGAGGAAAAGCACCGGCGAATGAGGCAGCTACGGGCTTGTGTGCCAAGAACGGCGTCGGATTCCTCTTGACTTGAATTGTCACTCACGTCAGAGTCTTCCTCATCAGGGCCTGGACAAGGGTCTTTCAGTGCACATGCAATGTTATGCAACGCTGCGCAAGCTGTTATAATTGCTGCAGACCGGTCGGTGGCTGTCAACAGTTTTACCCTCAAGCATGCAAAGCGTCTCTTCCACACGCCGAAGGCTCGTTCCACAGTGTTCCTTGTTTTGATCTGGCTCGTGTTGTACCTGTTAAGCAGAAAGTGAGCAATTAGTTCATCACAAACAAGAAATTTCTTGCAATGCAATTTCAGTCACACACAATTGCAGCCCCACATTTTGTGCACCTCACTAAATGCAAAGAATCAAGTGCTCTTGTTCCCCAGGTGCCTCGTTAAGTATTTCAATTTCAAATGTGTCCCCACGTATTTGCTCTTTGTGAGCATTAGACAAGTATTTTCCAGGGCCGTATCTTGTACCTCTTTACTGCACTTGTCCGAGGATCCCTCAGTGGTGGCATCAGGAATGGTAGGCAGGCATACCCCTGGTCGCCAAGGAGAATGCCTGGCACAGCTCCTTGTTCGTACAGAGCCATCACTCTGCTGTTGGCAAATATTCTGCTGTCATGGACAGACCAGGCCAACTTGCGGCAAGGTCGAAGAATTGCAGCTCTGGACCAGTGACCGCCTGTGACCACAGAAATGTGGAAATGTTTTGAACGGTCAGCTCCAATAGAAAGAACAGTGTCACAACATGTGTACCATCCCGATATACTCTATGTTCACTTACGAAAATTATGCAGTTGGTTCACTTAATGCGTATTGCGTGCTGGTGACCAAAGAATGTGGTCTTGAATGAGCTGCTTATTATTGGTTTGACGTAAAGCGAGCTGAAAGACTCGGACCAGCTAAGACGACTGACAAGCGATTTTTACGAAATGTCCGTACCGTATTAAGCTGTACAGCGCAAATGCAAGAGCAGTTTTTATGTCTGAGCATATTCACTCCCGTGGCAGCACTCTCAAGAGTATTGCCAGTAGAACCATTCCGGCGGACGCACAAAATTTACAAGAGGAAGTTCCAAAGCCTGCTTTTCGAAAGTGAAATAAAACATGGCAAGAAGCAAACGCGCGGGCTTCATTCACCGAAAGCGTCTGTGGCCGCACGCACGAAACGCCTTTAACGGAGACGCACCGCGCTCACAGGCGATACAAGACTCCGGAGCAAATGTAAGGAAACAAATGTCAAATAGTGAAGTAAGTATGTATGCGCACTTGCGTAGTCCGCGTTCATGCGGTCTCCTGTCGAGACGCAAACGAACATTCTCCAGCGACACAGGTGGTGTTGACAATGAGGCTCGGCGGAGGTCAAGAAAACAAGCACGAAAGAAACGTTACACATGAATGCACGACGACCTTACATTATCAAAATATCGCATATCTGGAAATCCCAAACACAGAATGCATACATTTCAGAGGAAAATAACGGAAATAAAGACAAGCTTACCTGCACGTTAATCGAGAAGACTCCCTTCCGATTGCGGAACACCTCGGCGTTTTCTCCACCAGGACTGTTGATAGGGACGTGGGTGCAGTCAATGCATCCAGTAACACCGGGAAACCGGCCAATTTTGTAAAAGCGAGTCATCACAGCTTTTGCTTCTTCTGCTCTGGGAAGCTGCACATACTTGGGGAAGAGGCGCAAGCATATGGCTTGCGTGATCTCCCAAACGCAGCGCGAGACAGACTGCTGCGAAACATTGACAAGGTCGCTGTATCAGCCCCAGACAGGCTGATAAGGGACTGACAATCGACTACGAATCCGGGAGAGGCAATGCTGCCGCTGGGTTTATTGTGAACGCTTATGTAGGCCGTTCTCGGTTGACGTGCAACACGGTGCGCATCACGTGCCATATGCCGGCATGACCCAGCACGATACATCTTCCCATCTTTTTTTTTTGAACAGAACAGCAAAGAAAGAATAATGCGACAAGCAATGAAATATTGAAACAACAAACGCTACAGAGATAAGAGACACTAAGAGATTTGTTCAAAGTTGGAACCGTATGCTAAACGCCGTGGTTCAGCCGTAGTCCTTGACGATCTTCTAGGTGCCGGCGTAGTCGCACGAGGTGAAGACCGATGCGGAGGCTCCTCGGCATCAGCGTCTCCCACGTCACTGTCACTGTCGTCGCTGTAGCTGGAGTGCCTGAATGCCTCCGAGGTGGCCAGCAGATGCTGACGGTTACGTCGCAGCGTTCTGCCCTCTTCTGTTGCAATGTTGTAGGATCTAGGTGCTACTTTTTCTATTACTTTCGCTTTTTGGGTCCAGGCCTGGCCTCTCACGCGAACAATCTGTCCTGGTTGCAGTTGGTGCAGCGGCCTGCCCGACGACTGCTGCTGGCGCTTCTTTACGGGTGGTTTGGGCTCCTGGCTGAAGTCTGGTAGTCTGGTGCGTAGGCGCCTGCCCTGCAGAAGTTCCGCCGGTGACCGACCATCCTGCAATGGGGCAGAGCGGTATGCGAGTAAACCTAACCAAAAATCTTCATGTGCGTTCCCGGTCTTCTTAAGAAGCCGCTTGATGATCTGAACACCCTTTTCCGCAAGCCCGTTGGAACGTGGAAACTCGGGGCTCGAAGTAATGTGTTTGAAATCGTACCGTCTCGCGAAGGCGGTGAATTGGTGGCTTGAAAACTGGGGGCCGTTGTCGGTGCAGACTTCCACCGGGATTCCGTATCTTGCAAAGATGGCTGCCAACTTGTCGATGACCGTAGTCGCAGACGTGTCTCCGAGTTTTTCGACCTCTGGAAAATTTGAATATGCGTCAAAAACTGCAAGATGCATGGATCCAGCATAGTAGAAGAGATCTACGCCGACTCGGTACCAGGGGTGATCCGGAGGGGGTCGTAGCATGAGAGGCTCGTTCGGCTGTTTGTATGCATAGGTTTTACAAACCGCACATTTGCGTACAACGTCTTCAATGTCGGAGTTCAAACCGGGCCAGAAGACTAAACGCCTTGCCTTCGCTTTGCTCTTATTTAGACCCAGATGGCCCTCGTGAATGCGCCTGAGCGTTTCTGGACGCATCTGCTTTGGAATAACTACTTTGCTGCCCTTCAGCAGAATTCCGTCAATCACTGAAAGCTCCGACGCAAATGGTTTGAGTGTTCCTTCGACGGCTTTGTTTGAAGCCAGGTTTTCTGCTGCTGCACGCAGCTCCGGGTCGTTGTAGGTCTCCTGTGCCAAAAACCGTTTCGTTCTTTCGCTTACCAAAGACGACAGAACAGCAACTGCGTGAACTTGAATGTCGCCGAAATCGCTAGTGTCTCCACATTCTGCCGGCGTGGCCCTTGACAGCATGTCAGCAAGTGTCAAGTCCTTTCCTGGCACGAAGTGTAGAGCATACTCGTATATCAACAGACGAAGAAAAAACCGTTGAAGCCTGGGGGGCATGCTGCCAATGTCTTTGCACGCAATGGCGATCAATGGTTTGTGGTCGGTATCTATTACGATTTTCCTGCCGTACACAAACTGGTGGAACTTGTGACAGGCGTATGCAATTCCCATGGCCTCTTTCTCGATCTGGGAATAGCGTTTTTCAACTTCGGTCATCGCTCGCGACGCGTAGGCGACAGGACGCCAGCCACTGGTGTGTCGCTGAAGCAGAGCAGCGCCTAGGCCATCTTTAGAAGCATCTGACGTTATCTTAGTTTCTTTCACGGGGTCGAATATGGCCAGCAGCGGCGCAGTGCGTAGTGCGTCGCAGATTGTTTCCCATTCTTGTGCGTGCTTTTCTGTCCAATGAAACACGGTGTCCTTCCGTATGAGGCTTCTAAGAAGCTTCGTTTTCTCAGCTAGTGTTGGCAGATATTTGCCGAAATAGTTGATTACGCCGAGCATGCGCTGAATGGCAAGTTTATCGTTTGGCACGGGCATTTTGCTTACACCGTCTACCAATGCTGGGTTTGGACGAATTCCCGCTTGACTAAGCACATCGCCCAAGAAAGCTATTTCCTGTACTCCGAAGTTGCACTTGGCCAAGTTAAATGTTAGCCCTGCTTGTTGTGCTGCAGATAGAGCGGCTTTCAGGCGATCGTCATGCTCCTGCTTAGAAGATCCCCACACCAAAATGTCATCTATGTACACCCTTACTCCTGGTAAAGGGTCAAAAATCTCGCTAAGCGTTTTCTGGAAGACTTCGGGTGCGGATGCGATTCCAAATGGGAGTCTAAGGAAGCGGTAGCGACCAAACGGCGTGGCGAACGTGCATATCTTTGAAGTGGCCTCGTCGAGTGGAATTTGGTGGAATCCCGCGTTAGCGTCGAGGCGACTGAAAAATTTTGCGCCGGATAGCTCCGCCTCAATATCTTCGCGTTGTGGCATCTGGTAGTGCTCCCGTTTCAAACATGCGTTTACATTTCTTGGATCCATGCACACCCTGAGGCTACCATCTTTTTTCCTCACAATAACAAGAGGACTTACCCAATCAGTGGGCTCGTCCACTTTGCAGATGATGTTCGCCTTTTCCATACGCAAGAGTTCTTTCCGCAGGGGTTCCCGTAACGCCAAGGGGACGCGACGCGCTGCTTGGATCACCGGAACTGCATCGTCACGAAGCACCATCCGATATTCTCGCTTCGCGCAACCAGTGCCTTCGAAAAGGTGGGGAAATTGCTGTACTGCTGGGGCAACCTTGTCTGCGGTCACGGAATCCACAGCACGGGACAGTAGTGTAAGGGATTCAGCCAGTCCCAGACCTAAGATGGGCTGGCCCCGTTTCACAACGAAGAAGTCTGCTAGGCACCGACGATCGTTGATCGTGACTACTTGAGTTGTCACTCCGCAGTGCATGATTGCATTCCCGCTGTAGGACCGCAAGACGGAATTACTTGGCCTCAGGCGTGGCTTCGTTCGGAATCTGTTGTACACAGACAGTGGTAATAGATTGGCTTGGGAGCCAGTGTCCACTTTGAATGCAACCTGCTGTTCTCCAACTTGGGCATTAACAATCCAGTCCATTTTCTGGATTCCGCATACGGTGACGTCCAGTATTTCGAAGTCCTCATTTTCGTGTTGCACTCCGGCAACCTCATGCTTTCTGCAGCAAACCGCGAAATGATTTCTGCCTGCACAAGCGCGGCAGATTTTGCCAAAGGCGGGGCATTTCCTTGGCTCGTGTCTTCTGTTACACTTCGAGCACTGGAACGCATTTTTCAGCCCTTGGCTGCGACGTGGATACCCTTTTTCGGCAGCGTCCACTTTTGCCTCGTTACTTTGCCATGCTTCGTTTTGTTTGCTCGCCAATTCTGCGGCCTTGCATATTTGTTCTGCCTTTTGGAGCGTCAAATTCTTCTCTCTCAGCATTTTTTCTCTTAGTTTACTGCTGCAGGTACCAAACACGATTTGGTCGCGAATCATTGAATCGGAAAGCAGTCCGAAGTCACAGTACCTTGCTTGCTTCCGCAGGTCTCGTATGAAGTGCTCCACTGGTTCACCTTCATCTTGCGTCCTTGTTCTGAAGACGTATCTTTCGTAGACTTCGTTTTGCTGTTCTCCGCAGTACTCTTCAAATTTTTTTACCACAGTCTTGTAGTCTTGCTTGTTTTCACCTTCGGCGAACGTAAAGTTGTTGAAGACTTCCAGTGCGTCGTCCCCGGCAGCAGTCAGGAGCCTGGCGGTTTTAGCAGCTTCTGTCAGTGGCGTTGCTGACTGTGTTGCTTGTACGTACAGTTCGAACTTTTGCTTGAAAAGCTCCCAGTTCTTCTGAGCATTTCCCGTGAGACGAAGATGCTCCGGTGGCTTCAGTAGTTCCATGCTTGCCGGGACGAACGAAGCGTCGTAGCTGCTTCCACCATGTATCCCACTTCTGACACCATGTATCAGCCCCAGACAGGCTGATAAGGGACTGACAATCGACTACGAATCCGGGAGAGGCAATGCTGCCGCTGGGTTTATTGTGAACGCTTATGTAGGCCGTTCTCGGTTGACGTGCAACACGGTGCGCATCACGTGCCATATGCCGGCATGACAGTTTTCTCTCCGCTTGATGCGACGTCGCCACAGCGAGCGCCTCCTCGCGGCTGCGGCGCGCAGCACAGGTGCGCGGCGCGGCGTGGTTACCCTGGAACCGTGCCAACGAGCCGAGCTCGGGCCCGATTCTCGATATTCGCCAATCCGCCATGAGCGGGGCGTACCCGTGACGTGTGAATCGGGGCGGTGCGAAAATGCGTAACAGCAGAATAGAATGACGACATTGAAGAATAAAGAAAAAAGTACGACAAAAAAATGAAGTGTCGTCTGCTACTTGGCGCCAAGTACAAAAAACAACGCCGAATTGCGGCGCGAAGGTGAGTTAGCACAGTAGCGCCGTAGAGATGGACGGTGAAATGTGTTGCGGCGGCGGTCTCGGCGTACTCGCCGCACACATTAGCTGAGTGATGGTTCTGAATGCGACGCTAAAGACCCTGTGGCCGGTCGTCACGGAAATAAGAGCGACCGCTTATTGCCCGAAGCCATCGCGCAGCGTGTCGCGTCTCCGAACTTGTGCGATGCGGTCAGCGTCACGGGGAGAGGAATTGGCGGAGAAACGGCTGGCTCTCGATCGTAACCTCAACGCGTCAGTGGCGTTGGAAAGCTTTACCTCACCGTGTCACTTCAGGTGCATAGAACTTAACGCTACCCTTGGTTACGTTTGCAAGTGGCCGCGCACGAAACGCGACTGCGAATCGCGTCAAGTGCAACGCTATGAGCGCGTACTTCTTATTATCAAAAGCGTCAAATGCGAAAGTAAAATAGGTAGATATTGTTTCCCGCCAGTACTTAAAGAAAAACAGACACAGCTAAAAGTCCCTGGGCGCTGACGGTCGTGTTCTCGAACGCCATGTCCACTTGTTCGCGTCCCTCAGCTTTTACGCTCGCGTTTTCAAACGCCGAACATGAGACCCGCGTCCGCAACGAGGCCGGCACTCTGCGACGCCGAGTATGGGTCGGAACGCTCGCAACACAAAGTTTCCGGAGCTCGCGGGCCCACAGGCCAGCAGTTTCTTGCCTGTGGGCGTGTCAGAAAGCAGGTTCTGAGCGTGCGACGCGGGCGGATAGGAAAAAGAACCAACCTCCCAAAAATGCTAGAAAGTCGTCGTCTAAAGGTGAAAATGACACCAAGCCCACAAAAAGGCCTCGACATAAAAAAATAGCAGAGCCGTGTTGTCTCAAGACAGGTGCAGTCGGGATGAGACTGAGTCGACCTGCTAGAAATAGGGCATTTGCTTCTCGAAAAACGAGATTAAAAATAACAGTAAATAACCGAAATGCGGGCGGTCTGAGTAGAGGATTCTAAGCTACGAGAATATGAGACGGCGTTAAAGATTCGTCGTAGACCCCTGCGTTGGTTTTGTTGTTGTGTGTTTTGCCATGTGTTGACATGAGCCGAATACTTGATTAGCAAAAACAGGCAGGGAGAGTTTTTCTGGCAATTCGCCGTTTAGCAGTCGTTCATCGCTTGGGCACCGTCAGCGAACATCCGTCAGGTTTCCGCGAACATGTGTGTGTGTGTGTGTGCGCGCGCGCGCAAAGTGAGCGCATGCATTTGCCCTGTTGGTGTCCGGAGCGTCTTCTCCCGATCCTGCATCTGCGGACGCAGCCTCGGCGAAGGACTTCATCGGGGGGAGGAGTTTGTTACGTTGCAAGACACTGCTGGCCTGTGGGCTAGAGATCCGGAAACTGTTTGTGCCGCGAGCGTTCGGACCTTTACTCGGAATCGCAGGGTGCCGGCCTCGTCACAGACGCAGGGCTCATGTTCGGCGTTCGAAAACGCGAACGTAAATGCCCAGGGAAGCCAACGCGTGGACACGGTGCTCGAGAGCGCGACCGTCAGCGCAGAGGGGCGCTTCCTCCCGAGAACGCGCTGCTTGGTCTCGAGGGCACGGCGTTCGAGTTAGCAGCAGCAGTGAACGCACGGGAGTCGACGTGGAGAGTCGTCCTCCAGCAGCGGAAGAGAGCAGCTGCTCCTGGAGCCAGTCTGCACCTTCCAAGGGCCTGGGGCCCTCTTTTCTTTTGGGTCACATTCTTTGAATAAAGACCCAATTCCCAGCCTTCACCCAGCCCACAGCCCGTACCTCGCAACAAACTTCCTCGAAGGCGCTCTCTCGTCAGCAGGCGTCCACCAGCCTTGCTCTTATCCCGCCGCTGCCAACCAGTTGCAAATTACTTTAGATGGAAAGTCATACCCGGTAGCAGCGTACATGGCGGCACCTCCAGCGGCAATCAAGGGTGTTATTTCCCGGGCATACTATAATGAGACTCCAGAGCAAATCCTAAGTGACTTGCAATACCGAAGCCCGGAGACTAACATCGCAGCGGCCCGACGCATGGGAAAAACAGCGTCGATCCTAATAACCTTCGCCTCTGGTCCCGTGCCTCACACCATTAAGTACATGTGTGGGGTACACCATTGCACCAATTACGAGGGCAGCACTGATGCTTGCACGAACTGCAGGAAACCTGGTCGCAGGATCAGGTGCGCCCTCTTCCAAAAGCTTAACTCTGCCCTTGGTGAGGCGAGAAGCACACCAATCAAGAGACCCCTTTCACGCCGAGATGCATTCTTTGCTCTGGTTCCCACCTTACCGGTACAAGCTCGTACAAAGCCAGGACCCCTCCACCTCGAAGTCAGACAGCGCAAAAATCCAAGCGACCAGTGCCCACGTCAAAGGACTTTCCACCGCTAGTACCTCATCAAGATCGCCAGCGAGCCTGGACAAAACCCACCAGTACGCTCCCAACCACACCGCGGGAGGAAGAAGTAGCTCGCCTGCGGGAAGACGTAAGGCATCTTAAGGCAGCTGTTAATTCTATCCCTTCTACCGTTTCTCCATTCACTCCTTCACCAACAACCCAGCCCTCCCCACCCACTTCACAAAAAAAACGCAGAACAGGTGACATTCCAAACATGGATTGTGAATTTAAAAAACCTTTCCCAACAGCTCGAAGCCAATATTCTGGCTCAGACTCAAAATTACATTGAAGCCGCCATTTCTAAGCTTACAGAAACGATTATCAATCAGGTGACCACCACCATTTTACAACAAATTCCACAAATAACTGTTGCAATATCTTCACAAAGCGAGATTTCATAGAATCAAGCTCAGCGTTGCGGGCTTCCAAAGATTTCTGGAAATCCGTACCTGCTCTTCAAAGTCATCAAAGCACTGTTTTTTGTTCAAGGGCAAAGTAAAACAAAAACACAGCAGGAATGATTTGGGACCTGAACAAGGTGCGAACATTTGAAGCCGTTTTTTTTTAAGACTGTCGCGCAACTTTTCGTACAATACACATGCTTCAGCAGAGCAAAAGGGACGGTTACCAACCGTTTTAAAACACTTTAGTGTACCTCGAAACAAACAATTCGCTTGTCGTGTACAAAAGTAGAAACAATGAACACCTTAACAGAACGCCATGTATTTAGAAATTGATAGAAACATTGTCAATTCAACGCATCTGAGAAATGAGTTCAGTCTTCGCTCACACAGGAACTGAACTTATTTTTTTTAAACGTCTTTATTTCTGCATTTAGTAGGCCGATACCTTGCGGCAGAACTAAGGTGCTTCATGGAGGTTGGGGTGCGGGAGTGGTTAAGGGTGGGGTGAGGATGGGGGTGGGGGTGAAGGTCGGAGTGCGGGTGGGGGACCGGTGTCCGCTTCTTCCTCGAGGTAGTGTCGTCCCGAGGTCGGCTCCGCGAAGTGATGGCCTGGCCCTTCCTCTTCCTTGAAGTAGGAAAGAAAAGTTCGCCAGAGCCGGAGTGCGTCTGATGGCCCGTTGTGCGATGGCGGATCGACCCATTCCTGCAGGGTTCCAGGTCGAAGCCCGCCCAGGGACTTGAGTGCTCTCTCCCGTACTGCGTCAAAGGTAGGGCAGCTCCACAGGAGATGTTCGGCCGTGCCTCTGGCAGGGCACTTCGGGCACTGAGGAGTCGGATATGAGCGCGGGTTTATGAGGTGCAACTTCGCTGGTGATAGAAGCTGGCCGGTCTGGGCTCGGCGAAGGAGCACTGCCTCCACTCTCCGGAGTGCGCTATGTGGACGGTGATATAGTTGCTCAGGGTTGGCCAAGTGCTGGAGTATGCTGCGACGATAGCGTTGTGCGCGATGCCATGTCTCCGCCCTATCCATATGGGGCGACGACGGGTGCGCAACGTCATCAGGGTGCCAAGAAGCAGAACGAATGTGGATACAGGCAAAGGTGCGGAAAGAGCTGCTGCGCGCGCTGCCTGGTGGGCCTTTTCGTTTCCAGTGATTCCTTGTGTGCAGGAATCCATTTGATAATGACAGTGTAGCCCTCCTCTCGCAGGCGACGGGCTTCTGTTCGAATAGTGTTGAGAACGGCATAGTCAGCTCCCCCTGCGCAGCAGGCGCTGTACGCTGCTTGTGAATCTGTGTAAACATGGTAGATGCAAGGAGCCGGACCTTGTCTTTCTACTATTCGAGTAAGGCCAAGTCGTATGGCAATGAGTTCGAGATTGGTGACGGTGTGTTCCTCGGAAAGCCGTTGAACTACAGAGGTATCTGACACAGAATCGTGACAAGCTATAGCGGCGCAATGTTGAAACTGAGCGGCGTCTGTGTATAGTTGAATGGCTCCTTCCTGGGCTAAAAATGAAATGAAATTTAAGCGCACACGAAAAACGCACACAAGAGGAGATACACACAGGACAGGCGCTAACTTCACCTGATTTATTCGCAGGTAAGAGAGCGAAAATATATACATAAAACGAGACATGCGCAGTAAAGAAACAGATCGTCATATCACAATGCGTGCTCAAGGTATCTGTATTCTGCCTGCAAAAGATTAACTGATGTATCACTCACACAGTCATGCCCCCTCTTCCTGATGTGAAATGCTTCTAATAATTCACGTGCCGTCTTATCACCGCTCCTGCCAAGAATCTTTATCTCCTTCAGCCGCGGCTCGCACGCTCTGCAGTTCGCACAATGGTCAGCCAAATGTGTCCCTCCACCCCTTAATGCCCGCAAATGCCCAAACAGAAGTTTTGTTAAATTATCTTTCCTGGGCTAACTTGTATGATGTCTTCTCGTGCCGTTTGGCGGCAGCTTTGCGCCTTTGAGGATTAGCCGAACTCATAATCCTTGGTAATGGCATACCATCTACTAAGTCGATCAGTTCCCATGGCGGGGCAGCGGACGAAAGTGGCTCTAAGTTGTCAACGTTGTAGCCTAATGCCCGCAGGATCTGTCGGCCAGCCGCCGTTGTGGAGAGACGGACTCGCTGGGCTAGCGATTGCTGCTCTGCCAGATCCTGTAGGGCATTGATTTTGCTGCATGCGTGTAGGTTCACTACTGGGCAGTACTGCGGCAGGCTAGTAACCAGGCGCATCGCCTTGCGATTGATTCGCTCAAGCTGAAGGCGTTGGGTTGCGTTAAGCCGCATGTACGAATATGCGTACAGGATTTTTGATGTTATGAGTGCCAGGGTAATCTGACGGAGCCCCACCTCCTTGATTCCCCATCCACGCGCAGAGACGCGGCGCATAAGGTGTAAAGCCTGATGACAGCTATGCATCGTGTTATGAAGCCAGCTTTTGGCTCCTCCATCCTCGTCAATAAGCATGCCGAGTATACGGATTGTTTGTTTCTTAATAAATATTTCTTAAAGACTGCCCGTGACTGGAATAACCTCCCTGCTGAAGTGGCCACCATCATGATTCACCGACTTTTCAAGACTACCATCGAGGAAGCCCATTCATCAATGTAATATTTGTCCATTTCTTATTAATGTATAATATTTTTGTTTTGCCGTGTTATCCCCACCCCTCATGTAATGTCCCGAAAGGGACCTTTGAGGAATAATAAATAAATATTTCTTAAAATAACTGAGTGCTCTAAATGAAGAGAGATAAGTTTGTGTTCGGCCTCGGCTCGTACCCGCGAACCATTTAAGACAACCACATACTCGGTTTTTTCGGGAGAGGTTTCCATTCCACACTTAATGTATTCATGGACAGCATTAAGGCCTGTTTGTAGGGCTAGTTCTTGCTCTGCAGGGGACCCTGAATTAGTCCAGAACGTTATATCGTCCGCATACACGGCAAAATTAAGACCGAGTATTGACGACAGCATTGGCGGGAGACCTGACATAGCAATGTTAAAAAGAGCCGGTGATATGACAGCGCCTTGGGGGACACCTGTTTGGTTATGTTGCCATTCACCCTATCTCCAACCATTACTGAGAAAGTTCTTTCTGCAAGAAAGGCTTTCACGAAGCGGTAGAGGTTGCCGCCTATCCCCGCTTCCTGTAGCCTGCGAAGTATGGTCGAGTGGGGCACGGAATCAAACGCCTTTTTGACGTCTACCCCAACAACCACTCGGAGCTGTGCGCTGCTAGGGTATGCGAGAACGTCGTTATAAAGCCTTTTGAGAATTTCTTGGGCACAGAGCCCTCGACGAAAACCTACTTGCATAGGAGACAGGACGTTGTACTTGTCTAAGTACCTTTCAAGTCTTCTTAGAGCCATACGTTCCATGACCTTACAAAGGTTGGACGTCAGCGATATTGGCCTGAGGTCTTGTAATGTTCGACTTGGCTTGCCAGGTTTTGGAATTGGTATTACCACTGACTTCTTCCAGGCAAGAGGGAGATCACCGTTGGCCCAGTACTTGTTCATCTCTTTCAAGAGGGCAACTTTATGTGACTTGGGAAGGTTCAGAAGTGTTGAGTAGCGTATATCATCCGGCCCTGGGGCGCTATTGTGATTGGAGTCATACAGAGCTGCCTCCAGTTCGTCTAATGCGAAGGGAACGTCGTAATCGTTTGATGTACCTGATACGGGGTCCGCAGGCAAGGCATCTGCATTTTCAGGTTGGGGAAAAAATACCTTCCCTGCTTGTATAGCTAACTTCGCCGGGGAGACATTCAATTTCAAGGCCATGCATTGGGCAGGGGAAATTGGCTTCTTGCGTCCAAGGTTAGCTCGAAATATGTGCCAGGCCTGCGATAAGTTAGCTGCTCCATTGAGTGAGTGGCACAGGAACTGCCCGTCTTGGAGAGCGAGCTGCAGAGTATACTTCTCAACTTCTTGACTGATGCGAGTGAGAGCACGCCTCCGATGGGGTGTCCGGCCTGATCGGCGACACGCCTTGAGAGCCCGAAGCCTACGATTCCACAGATTCAAAAGGTGGGAGTCCAGCTTTGGGGCATCAAACTTGACTGAAAGCTTCGTTTTAGCTTTCTTCTTGGCATCGCTGATCTGAGTAATGAGCTCGTCTAACCCTGTGGGAGCGTTCACCGTACCGAGCATTCTACGAAAATCGTCCCATGAGACGTGCTCCTCTATTTCACGGCGTTGTTGCCGCTGTAATGACTTTCGCCCTCGAAGAGCCCATGAGACCACCACGGGATAATGATCACTGCCCATGACATCATCAGCCCTCGACCATAGGATCTCACTGGGATGAGACACTAGTGTCAAGTCTGGGGAAGTGTCTTGTTGAGCTTTGTGCTGGCCAAGGCGAGTAGGTAGCGCGAGGTCGTTGGCTATGGTCAGATTCGCTCTGACAATTTGCTGCCAAAGGTACCTTCCCCTAGCATCTGAGTGATGATATCCCCAGCTGCTGTGCATGGCGTTAAAATAACCCCCAACTACAACGCGATCCTGGGGATATATCCTTAAGAAGTGTTCTACAAAAGACATATCTCCTCGATATGTCGTAGTACCGAATGATCGCGCATAGATTGAAAAAACTAAGGCTTGTTGGTCGCCATCTAAGCTAAGGCGTACTCCCGCTACCACCTGCGTCTGCGTGCACCACGCGGAAGTATCTAGTTCAGTGTGGGCCGTGAGCGACAGAACAAGAAAGCATGCCTGCCCATTGGCCATTGGAGGCGCAGATCGCGATCCTGGCCCGGGACGCCGGTGCTCTATGGAAGGGGTGCAGTAAGGTTTGTACCCTGTTAGATTGGGCTTATTAATGCCAGTCTCCTGAAGCAGGACAGCTAGAGGAGGCGTTGGCGTGATGGACAGTCTCCTCTGAAGTTCCGCTTGTTTGCGACGGATTCCCCGGCAGTTCCATTGCAAGAACCATATAGGAGAGTCCGAAGCAAAAATGTCATGTGGTTTCGCGCTAATTCCTGCCATTATTAAACTGAAAGGTACGCGGAAGTGAAGATGATGTGTGCCCAATTTCGGGCTCTTGATTCGGAGAAACCTGTGACATTCCCAAGAGTGGGAGCATACGCTTGATCACCTCGGCAGTGACCAGTTCGATAATGCGCGTGAGCTGGTTTTCATCTAAGTGTAGCGTACGCGAACTCTCTTTTGCAAGATTCGTTTGCGCGCCGTGTTGCGTATCACGGAGTGTTTCAGCGTAAACCCGATGAATGCGCGCTTGCTTTGGTGCCGCCGCGGTATGCTCAAAAACTGCGGTTAGAGATGAGGTGGCATTCCTTTGACTATTGCTCTCAGATTGTGTGGAGGGCTTGTGTGCGCCTTGCCGTTCAGTTCTATTTTCGCTGTCTCGTGTCTTCGGCAACGGCTGACTTTGTAGTGGAGGGAAGTCCTGATTAAGAAGCACAATTGGATTCGAGGCTGATTGCTGTGTACTGACAGGGCCCTTGTGCGCCGTCGTCGACACCGTTTGGTTACCACGTAGAATCTCGGCTTGTTGTTTTCGTTCTTTTCGTCGCGATACTCGGATACGACGGAAAATGCCATTCCTCAAAGTTTTTGTTGCCTGCCGCCGAGCAGGGCACTGTGGGTCCGTGGCTACGTGGGGACCTCTGCAATTGCGGCATAGTGGTTCCGTCGGACAAACCTCGAGGTTTCCATGTGCAAGGCGACCGCAGTACGAGCATCGACGTTGGTCGACTAATGGACACGAAATTGCCCTGTGTCCGATTTTGTGACAGGTCTCACATATGATAGACTTCGGGTGATAAGGCGTCACCGGAAGGAGTATGCTGTACAGATGATTTTTTCGTGGAAGTCTGGAGCCCTCAAACGTGATTAGAGCTGCTCCTTTCTTTCCCATAGGCCTGGCGTTTATTATCCTGCACGAGTAGCACGTGAGGTTTGCCATGAGCTGTTCGCTTGTTAACCCGTTGGCATGATAAATGACCCCGCGGATCTGGCCAGGGCGTATGGTTTCATAAGCTTGGATAGGTGTCTCCTTTCCAGAAATTAGGAGAGACTGCAGTCCAATCAGATGGTCTCTGGCATGCATATGCGATATGTCGACAGCAAATTGATTGCTTCGTTCAAGAGGCCGTAATTGAAAGCCAGAGTGAAAATGAATTTTTCGAAGCTCATTAGCAACATCTTCGTGCAGCCAGTGTGCGGGGAGTGTCCCTAGTTGTCCAGGTGCGGTTAGCTTAATTATCACAGTGTATTTAACACTGATTGGATCGGCGGCTGTGGCCTTGTTCTTTCGCCTAACAGGCTGCCATTCATCTTCTTCAGTATGTTCATTATCAGCCAAGTGATCGATTCTGCCCATTGGGGTGACTACGGACGCTGAGGCACAGCCTAGCGATCGATAATGCGCATCCGTGAAGCGAGCATTTATAGCTATCTGCGAGTGGGCATGTTTTACGCCGTGTAGTTTGTTCTCAAAGCGAGTGCTTTCTTGAGCCATCCGCGATGTGCCTGACCCCATCCTAGGTTGCTTGGCAAATTTCGAAAACGGAAAAGTGCAAGATCCTTCCTCGGAAGGGGCGCTTCCCGGCTTGTTTTCGGTGGAAAGAACAGAGAATGGGATGGAGACAGGTATCGTCGCAACCACTTGAATGGCTTCGTCTTCCGTCATGCTTTCGTCGGCGCCGAGCACGGCGTCAGGTTGGGCCGCGTTATCTGTGCCGCTGCAAAGCGATGTTACCGCGGCGTCTTGCCGAGGCTGCTGAGAAGCCATGTTGGCGGCTTCGGCGGTAGGCGTATCCGATGCATCCGGATGGTTTCCTGGGGTAGTCGTTGACGCGGAAGCGTTGAAACCGCCGTCCACAGGTGGCGAGGAACACGATGGGGGTGGCCCATTCATTTTTGGGAGATTAGCCCAAAAACGTCCGGGCCAAAAAGCTTCAAAAAGTCGGAGCGATGCTAGCGTGCGTCTGTTCGAGACGGCTGCTTGCAGCGCCACCCCTGAACTTATTTATTGCAGCATACACGATGCTTCAACATTAATAAATACGTTGTCATTTGTATAAGCTGTGTTTTATAGTTTGTGGCTTCACGTGTCTGGAGCCACGCGACTATCAAATGGTGCTTGCCATTAGAAGGGTCTGGAAACCATAAATACGAGAGCTACAAAATTTTACACACAGTGCTGCTTGATGCGGAATACGCCGAAAAGAATCATAGTTCTGCACGGGGCTACGTACATCAACGAGGATTCATGGTAAAATAAACAACATCCATCTAGAAATCATTGTTAAAGCTATGGAAGCAATAGCAGACAAGCACCATCTTCAGGTTGGTGGACTCAAATTTATGCCTCTTATCAGTAAGAACAAGCTTGTATGCTGAAAAGGAACACTGAACATCAACGGTTGTTACAGGAGCGTTCTTGTACTTAGGAACGTTTGATGGCTTTACACTGTTCGGTATCATAGAATGTTCACCGGTAAGTACTCCTGAAATTTGCTTGAGGACTGAGAACCCCTCTTTTTTGTCCAAGACGGATTGCTACTTTGCGCGGATTTTCTAGGCAGCTTCTCCGTGAGGAAGAGCAGCGATTCGTTGCTGCACATTCTCAATTAGTCCAATGTTGGTATTGAGCATTACACCCCCACATTCCATTTTCTTTATAGTGCTCGCAAGAAAAGTGAAGTAAGCGCACAAGTACGCGAGGTCTCCTTAGAAGTTGTCCTGAGAGAGGGCAGCTTGAGCCCTCCTGACTACAGCACTGTCATCACCTGAGAAACTGTTTATGACGGTCTTCAGGTCAGTATGGTGGTAGTTGTAGTATTCAACGGCTTCCAGCCACGTTCCCCAACCTGTGATGATAGGCTCCGGCGGGAAAGACACTTCCGGCAACTGCTCTTTAAACGCGCACACACGAGAAGGCGCTTTCAAAAACACACCCTTGACTGAAGCAATAAGTTCATTAACGTCCTTGAAGTGTTTTCTGAGTTCTTCACAAATACGGTGCAGCCCATGCGCTAGGCAGGTGACATGGACCATGTGCGGGTAGAACGGCTTCGGCAGAAATGCGGCCTTGAGCATATAGGTTGCTGCATCCGTGTAAAGAAGGAAAGCCGAAAGTTGGGCAAGTAGCGCTTGTCTGCGTCGTGTCCTATCCATCCCTTGTGTTGCTTGTGTTCTATTTTCACATCATAAAGAAGCGAAACCTTGCTGTCTTCCACACCATTTGGGTAGAGCACTTTTAAGGATTGGTTAATAAAGTCTATAGTTTTCCCATTGGTCCTCTCCAAAGGCTTACAGCATACAAGGAATGGCCTTGTCACCCCATCGTATTCAAGCTTTCCCGCTAGGAAGTGACCAATAAACCGTCCCTTCACATCCGTTGTTTCATCTACGGAGATCCAAATGCAGGAGTCGCCGATCTCATCTCGTATCTTTCCAAGGGTTTCTTCATACAGAGGTCTCAGGTAGTTTTTTCGCTGTGTAGATTCAGATGGCACGTCCATACTGCAATACTTCTGTAGGAACTGTTTGAATACCAGATTTTCGATTTTTTTCCATGGAATATTTGCAGCCACTAAGGCCTCGCATAAATCAGCGCAGAAAGGATTTTTCTGATTGTCCTTAAAGGCTTGTGTCAAGAACAATTGCCTCGGGGTTGAGGGCTTCTGGCGTTGGACATTTGCGTGGTGTCCTGCAGTTTTTTCATGCTGGTCCAGATGCTACTTTTTTTTCGCAAAGAATCTGAGAGAAAAACACGCGGATATCTGCTACAAAGGATATAAAACCTACTAATAACTAGGGCGTGAAGAGCTGAGCCTTTGAGCTATAATATATACGAGGACAATACGCAAATTTCATAAAAACACGGACAATCTACTTGAATTAGCGGCACGCGGTAAAATAAACGTGGTAAGGAGCTGGAGTGAACCACTTCACAAATTTCGGATGATTCCAATGAATGATTCCATAAAACACGTCTGTTACACGTGCTCACCTTCTTTCCGCATGGTTGACAGAAGACAGTTTCACCATCTGCAGTGTAGCATGGGGAATCAGTAGTCCATTGCCGAATCAATGCGCTCTTTGAGGTCTTTCCTTTCGGCATGGCTGAGAAGCCCGGTGCAGATCCCTTACCACTTGAAACTAACGACTAACGAGGCGTGATGCGCCAACTTGTGATGCTCAAATAAAAACTGGTATGGCGCAAGAAACGGGGACACAGAAGGCACACAAAACACAGGACTGACGCCTGTGTTTTGTGTTTTGTGTGCCTTCTGTGTCCCCGTTTCTTGCGCCATACCAGTTTTTATTTCATCATGAACCAACTCGCCCAAACTAGAGTTTTACTTGTGATGCTCCAGCGCGCTTCTAGTGCTTTTGTTAGCAGTACGTTGACAGGGACATTGCGCCATCTGGCGAAGAAACCATTTCGATTTAAGGATCGGGGGAATATGGCGTGGGAGCGACGCCTGAAGAGTGGCCTTCATGCAAGCATTAAATAAGCATTGTTTGAGTCATTGACTCTATGGTTTGAGTGCACGAATGCGTTTTCCTCGAAAGCGTTTTCGACGACTGCCAGCTGTCTAGTGTGGTCTCCTCCAACAAGATTACCGCCAAATGCCATTTGATGATGATGGCATGCGGCTGGGGCACAAGGAACGAAAATAAGGCAGGTTACCCAGGTGGAAATTTTAATCAGTTAAACTGTTTCCAGCAGGTTTATGGAAAATTTTACAGTTGGTTTCAATTGGAACCAACTGGCAATTATTTGGACGAACCTATAACTGACTCCGTATACTTTCCGAAATGTGGTGCCATCTGGTCAACTACCACTTTCGCAGCCAAAGTCATCAACAGCTGCCACGATACAATGGCAGAAAATAGGAAGAAGGTAGCTTCGATATTTTCGGCTGACGTGGTTGGTATTGTGTACACAGCCGGCGTAGGTGCAGTGTTCACCACAGCCAACTGACGAGGTCATCTAATGTTGCAACGTGTGTGTTCTACTCAAAACCGAAATGGATTCGAATGCATACAGAATCTTAAAGCAAAACCACAGCGTATTTCAGGCCGCTTTTCTGTAAAATGGGGCATTTTTAGGCACCGACGTCGGAAATACGCACTTATAGGCACTGACAACCAAAATAGGCATTTATAGGCACTATAAAATAATTCGTGCTCATATGTAAAAACGGTGCGCCTACGAAGTGTTGAAAAAATAGGCATTTGCCTAAAATCCGGTCTCTAATCATAACTATACAGCTTGACTTCGCCAAAAAATAATTAATATATACGGTGTCCGAATAACTAGCAGGGATAATCTTTGAAAGCACAGAGAGGCCAAAACATTAGAATCCCCTTTAACCTCCACACATGGATGACAGAGCTGAAACAGGATGTCCAGGCATTCACGCCAACGTTAGACGCCACCCCGGAGACTCCCGTTGCACACAGTCGCTAGGCGCACCTACTCGAAGCTCAAAGCAGTGTCCTCACTCGCTAGAAAACCCAGAAGCAGAATCTAGAGCTTAAGCTCAAATTGGCGCAACTACAAAAACAAACAGAAGAGCTGAGTGCCACACTCAGTATATCTAAATTGCACCAATTATGTGACGGATTACGAGGTGATCTCTCCTCTACCTGGGACCCCTGACATCTTCTACGACATATGATAGACCCCACTAACGCTAAAAAGCAAGCCCGGCTTGCGCTCAAAAGGCCTACCCATCACAATCGACATAATCATCAAGCACTGTTAACCCAACCTCAATCAACTTATAACACTGTGGGCCAAGCTCTATTATATCCCGACTTCCTAGGCTCCGATCAAACCTCCCTCGACGGCCCCATTATGGAGGTTGAAGTCAGAGCATCCCTCATCAAGCTCCGAAACTCAGCCCCTGTGGAGGACTAAATCACAAATGTCATGCTCACAAATCTAGATGACCGTTGAATTTCCCTTCTCACCGACTACTTCAATGAATTCTGGGAAATGGGGGTGTTGCCTGCCGAATGGAAGCACTGGAAAATAACTTTCATCCCTAAACCGAATAAGCCCATAATGCCAAAAATAATTAAAACTTCCTGTTGCGCGAGTTGGTAGTTCATCTTGAAGTAGAAATTTTATAGCGCAAACAAAGACACGGACAAGAGAGACGAAAACACACACACAAGCGCTGTCAACTGAATTTATTCGTCGAAAGCCACACCTTTTCTAGGCCGAAAGATTGTGAAGGAAAAGATGACAAAAAACAAAACAAGGGTTGTGTCAGAGCCATCAAATCGCGAGCGCATGCGCGGGTATGCAAGGGCATCACACCTCCGTTTATCTTCTAGCAGGTAGCTGCATTAAAAAAGTCAGTCTCAGCCTGGAACAGAGATAAAGAAGGTTCGCTGATAGAAGGTTTGCGCTACAAAATTTCTACTTCAAAATGCCAAATATGTCCGTCCCGTTTCGCTCACTAGTTGCAATTACGCAGTCACTAACGCTCACTTCGTGCCTGGGCACTCTTTGAGCATGTCATCATCACCCGTCTTGCGCAACACATGGAATCCCATGGACTATATCCCCATACTATGGTAGGATTTCGAGCCCATCTCTCGGCACAGGACGCCCTGCGGCAGATTTTCAAATTTCAAATTTCAAATATTTATTCCAACATTACACCATACAGATATAATGTCGAGGATGGCAGGCAAAAAGCCTCCTGGAGGCTTGACCGGTCCTGCATCCTGGTGTACACTTGGCAGAGCGGCGGTGGCAGTCAGCTCATCAGAACACAAGAAGTGAATAAAGAAAGCCCAAAACAAAACATAAAAACATTCACAAATATGTATGAAGGAGAGACAGAGGTATTAAAGAAATAATAAAGACAAAAATATATTACATTTTATGCAGTATAGGAACGCATGAAGGCTTTAAAGTTTGACGGGTTCATGCTTACAATGTCGATACCCATTTCAATTAGGGAATTTAACAACCTTGGTAAATTATTCTCAAGCATCTGTTTGCTATAATTAGTTCTGTATCTCGAAACATTCCATATTTCCGTGCGGCGTGTAGTGTAGGCAGGTACATTCTGATGCAGGTTCGCGATTTTCACTAACGTAAAATTATGTTTCCTGCTGCTATAGTAAAAATCCCGCAGAAGTCTGTATGTGTAAATGTCGTGAATCTTTCTTATGTTATACTTCTCGAAGAGTGGTTCAGTGTGTTCCGTAAACGATACATTGGCAATAATACGTAGAGCCCTTTTCTGCATGATTAATATATTATTAAGATTTGATTGTGTAGTTGTACCCCATACTAAATGACCTTAATTAATGTGCGAGGCAAACAAGGCATTATACAAAAGTATTTTAACAAAAGTAGGAAAAATGTGTCGATTGCGACTTAGCATGCCAACCGTACTGCTTAGCTTCTTGAGGACTGAATCTGCATGCTCGTCCCATTGTAGGCTGCTGGAGAAGGTTACACCACGAATTTTAATTGAGTTAACAACCTCAATTTGCATAGACTCGAACACTATATTATGGTACTGTGGGATTTCTTTTCCTTGAGTTCGGAAAATTACTGCTTTTGTTTTACTGCAATTAACCTGTAGGCAATTTTTTTTCGACCAAATCGAAAGTCTCCCGAGAAGTTCATTTGCCATTCTTATTAATTCTGTGTAATTGCGGGACGATAAAAAAATACTCGTGTCATCTGCGTACATTATAAATTTTGCTTCTTGATAAATCGATACTATATCATTAACATAAATGTTAAAAAGTAGCGGCCCGAGAATACTTCCCTGTGGTACACCTGAGATTATTCCCTGGGTTTGCGATTTGAATTCGCTTAATGGGACAAATTGGTGCCTGATTTTGAGGTAGGAATATAATAAAGCGAGAGGTGTGCCCCTTACGCCGTACCATTCTAGTTTATTGAGGAGAATATTGTGGCTGATATGGTCAAACACCTGAGTGTAATCAACAAATATACCTAGAGTTAAAAGCTTGTTTTCGAAGTTTCTTAATATGTGCTCTTTCTGATCTAAAAGCGCTAGTTCTGTGGACTTCTCTTTCTGAAATCCATACTGTGCTTCGGTTATAAGCTGGTGTTTAATGGAAAATGAAGACAGCCTATTGAGGATAATTTCCTCAAAACCTTTAGAAAAAATGGGGAGAATCGATATTGGACGGTAGTTTTTTATATTCTGTTTGTCGCCTTTTTTAAAAATAGGAATTACTCTTGCGGTTTTCATTCTGTCGGGAAAAACCCCGCAAGAGATACACATGTTATAAATGTACACCAGTATAGGGGCGAATTCATGTATGGCATATTTAACAGGCCGTATCTGTAGGTCGTCCATGTCGCATCTGCGCGAATTTTTAAGGTTGAGATAAATGGAACACACCTCATCACTGTCAGTTGGCGCGAAAAAAATGGAATTATTGTTTCTAGGTGCAGTGAGGTCATTGCTAGGACGAGCATTCTGGTCAGTATCTTTTGTTACAAAGTACTGATTAAATGCATCAGCAAGCTCCTGGTCTCTCACTAAGCGTCCATTTAACGAAATCTCTTGTGGTTGTTCCCCCTTCTGTTTCCGTCCTGTAAGAGCATTTACCTTGTTCCACAGTTTAGCCGTCTGTCCGGTGTCCGATACCTGTCTCCAACCCATTCTCTGTTCTTTCCACGGAAAACAAGCCGGGAAGCGCCCCTTCCGAGGTAGGATCTTGCACTTTTCCGTTTTCGAATTTTGCCAAGCAACCTAGGATGAGGTCAGGCACCTCGCGGATGGCTCAAGAAAGCACTCGCTTTGAGAACAAACGACACGGCGTAAAACATGGCCACTCGCAGATAGCTATAAATGCTCGCTTCACGGATGCGCATTAGCGATCGCTAGGCTCTGCCTCAGCGTCCATAGTCACCCCAATGGGCAGAATCGATCACTTGGCTGATAATGAACATACTGAAGAAGATGAATGGCAGCCGGTTAGGCGAAAGAACAAGGCCGCAGCCGCCGATCCAATCAGTGTTAAATACACTGTGATAATTAAGCTAACCTCACCTGGACAACTAGGGACACTCCCCGCACACTGGCTTCACGAAGCTGTTGCCATTGAGCTTCGAAAAATTCATTTTCACTCTGGCTTTCAAGTACGGCCTCTTGAACGCAGCAATCAGTTTGCTGTCGACATATCGCATATGCATGCCAGAGACCATCGGATTGGACTGCAGTCTCTCCTAATTTCTGGAAAGGAGACACCTATCCAAGCTTATGAAACCATACGCCCCGGCCAGATCCGCGGGGTCATTTATCGTGCCAACGGGTTAACAAGCGAACAGCTCATGGCAAACCTCACGTGCTACTCGTGCAGGATAATAAACGCCAGGCCTATGGGCAAGAACGGAGCAGCTCTAATCACGTTTGAGGGCTCCAGACTTCCCCGAAAAATTCATCTGTACAGCATACTCCTTCCGGTGACGCCTTATCACCCGAAGTCTATCATATGTGAGACCTGTCACAAAATCGGACACAGGGCAATTTCGTGTCCATTAGTCGACCAACGTCGATGCTCGTACTGCGGTCGCCTTGCACATGGAAACCTCGAGGTTTGTCCGACGGAACCACTATGCCGCAATTGCAGAGGTCCCCACGTAGCCACGGACCCACAGTGCCCTGCTCGGCGGCAGGCCACAAAAACCTTGAGGAATGGCATTTTCCGTCGTATCCGAGTATCGCGACGAAAAGAAAGCAAACAACAAGCCGAGATTCTACGTGGTAACCAAACGGTGTCGACGACGGCGCACAAGGGCCCTGTCAGTACACAGCAATCAGCCTCGAATCCAATTGTGCTTGTTAATCAGGACTTCCCTCCACTACAAAGTCAGCCGTTGCCGAAGACACGAGACAGCGAAAATAAAACTAAACGGCAAGGCGCGCACAAGCCCTCCACACAATCTGAGAGCAATAGTCAAAGGAATGCCACCTCATCTCTAACCGCAGTTTTTGAGCATGAGGCGGCACCAAAGCAAGCGCGCATTCATCGGGTTTACGCTGAAACTCTCCGTGATACGCAACGCGGCGCGCAAACGAATCTTGCTAAAGATAGTTCGCGTACGCTACACTTAGATGAAAACCAGCTCACGCGCATTATCGAACTGGTCACTGCCGAGGTGATCAAGCGTATGCTCCCACTCTTGGGAATGTCACAGGTTTCTCCGAATCAAGAGCCCGAAATTGGGCACACATCATCTTCACTTCCGCGTACCTTTCAGTTTAATAATGGCAGGAATTAGCGCGAAACCACATGACATTTTTGCTTCGGACTCTCCTATATGGTTCTTGCAATGGAACTGCCGGGGAATCCGTCGCAAACAAGCGGAACTTCAGAGGAGACTGTCCATCACGCCAACGCCTCCTCTAGCTGTCCTGCTTCAGGAGACTGGCATTAATAAGCCCAATCTAATAGGGTACAAACCTTACTACACCCCTTCCATAGAGCACCGGCGTTCCGGGCCAGGATCGCGATCTGCGCCTCCAATGGCCAATGGGCAGGCATGCGTTCTTGTTCTGTCGCGCACGGCCCACACTGAACTAGATACTTCCGCGTGGTGCACGCAGACGCAGGAGGTAGCGGGAGTACGCCTTAGCTTAGACGGCGACCAACAAGCCTTAGTTTTTTCAATCTATGCGCGATCATTTGGTACTACGACATATCGAGTAGATATGTCTTTTGTAGAACACTTCTTAAGGATATATCCCGAGGATCGCGTTGTAGTTGGGGGTGATTTTAACGGCATGCACAGCAGCTGGGGATATCTTCACTCAGATGCTAGGTGAAGGCACCTTTGGCAGCAAATTGTCAGAGGGAAACTGACCATAGCCAACGACCTCGCGCTACCTACTCGCCTTGGCCAGCACAAAGGTCAACAAGACACTTCCCCAAACTTGACACTAGTGTCTCATCTCAGTGAGATCTTATGGTCGAGGGCTGATGATGTCATGGGCAGTGATCATTATCCCGTGGTGGTCTCATGGGCTCCTCGAGGGCGAAAATCATTACAGCGGCAACAACTCCGTCGAATAGAGGAGCACGTCTCATGGGACGATTTTCGTAGAATGCTCGGTACGGTGAACGCTCCCACAGGGTTAGACGAGCTCATTACTCAGATCAGCGATGCCAAGAAGAAAGCTACAACGAAGCTTTCAGTCAAGTTTGATGCCCCAAAGCCGGACTCCCACCTCTTGAATCTGTGGAATCGTAGGCTTCGGGCTCTCAAGGCGTATCGCCGATCAGGCCGGACACCCCATCGGAGGCGTGCTCTCACTCGCATCAGTCAAGAAGTTGAGAAGTATACTATGCAGCTCGCTCTCCAAGACGGGCAGCTCCTGTGCCACTCACTCAATGGAGCAGCTAACTTATCGAAGGCCTGGCACATCTTTCGAGCAATCCTTGGACGCAAGAAGCCAATTTCCCCTGCCCAATGCATGGCCTTGAAATTGAATGTCTCCCCGACGAACTTAGCTATACAAGCAGAGAAGGTATTTTTTCCCCAACCTGAAAATGCAGATGTCTTGCCTGCGGACCCCGTATCAGGTACATCAAACGATTACGACGTTCCCTTCACATTAGACGAACTGGAGGCAGCTCTGTATGACTCCAATCACAATAGCGCCCCAGGGCCGGATGATATACGTTACTCAACACTTCTGAACCTTCCCAAGTCACATAAAGTTGCCCTCTTGAAAGAGATGAACAAGTACTGGTCCAACGGTGATCTTCGTCTTGCCTGGAAGAAGTCAGTGGTAATACCAATACCAAAACCTGGCAAGCAAAGTCGAACATTACAAGACCTCAGGCCAATATCGCTGACGTCCAACCTTTGCAAGGTCATGGAACGTATGGCTCTAAGAAGACTTGAATGGTACTTAGACAAGTACAACGTCCTGTCTCCTATGCAAGTAGGTTTTCGTCGAGGGCTCTGTGCCCAAGACATTCCAGAAGGCTTTATAACGACGTACTCGCATACCCTAGCAGCGCACAGCTCCGAGTGGTTGTTGGGGTAGACGTCAAAAAGGCGTTTGATTCCGTGCCCCACTCGACCATACTTCGCAGGCTACAGGAAGTGGGGATAGGCGGCAACCTCTACCGCTTCGTGAAAGCCTTTCTTGCAGAAAGAACTTTCTCAGTAATGGTTGGAGATACTCAGGGTGAATGGCAACTTAACCAAACAGGTGTCCCCCAAGGCGCTGTCATATCACCGGCTCTTTTTAACATTGCTATGTCAGGTCTGCCGCCAATGCTGTCGTCAATACCCGGTCTTAATTTTGCCGTGTATGCGGACGATATAACGTTGTGGACTAATTCAGGGTCCCCTGCAGAGCAAGAACTAGCCCTACAAACAGGCCTTAATGCTGTCCATGAATACATTAAGAAGTGTGGAATGGAAACCTCTCCCGAAAAAACCGAGTATGTGGTTGTCTTAAATGGTTCGCGGGTACGAGCCGAGGCCGAACGCAAACTTATCTCTCTTCATTTAGGGCACTCAGTTATCTGCCGGAGACAAACAATCCGTACACTCGGCATGCTTATTGACGAAGATGGAGGAGCCAAAAGCTGGCTTCATAACACGATGCATAGCTGTCATCAGGCATTACACCTTATGCGCCGCGTCTCTGCGCGTGGATGGGGAATCAAGGAGGTGGGGCTCCGTCAGATTACCCTGGCACTCATAACATCAAAAATCCTGTACGCATATTCGTACATGCGGCTTAACGCAACCCAACGCCTTCAGCTTGAGCGAATCAATCGCAAGGCGATGCGCCTGGTTACTGGCCTGCCGCAGTAGTGAACCTACACGCATGCAGTAAAATCAATGCCCTACAGGATCTGGCAGAGCAGCAATCGCTAGCCCGGCGAGTCCATCTCTCCACAACGGCGGCTGGGCGACAGATCCTGCGGGCATTAGGCTACAACGTTGACAACTTAGAGCCACTTTCGTCCGCTGCCCCGCCATGGGAACTGATCGACTTAGTAGATGGTATGCCATTACCAAAGAATATGAGTTCGGCTAATCCTCAAAGGCGCAAAGCTGCCGCCAAACGGCACAAGAAGACATCATACAAGTTAGCCCAGGAAGGAGCCATTCAACTATACACAGACGCCGCTCAGTTTCAACATTGCGCCGCTATAGCTTGTCACGATTCTGTGTCAGATACCTCTGTAGTTCAACGGCTTTCCGAGGAACACACCGTCACCAATCTCGAACTCATTGCCATACGACTTGCCATTACTCGAAAGACAAGATCCGGCTGCTTGCGCCTACCATGTTTACACAGATTCACAAGCAGCGTACAGCGCCTGCCGCGCAGGGGGGCTGACTATGCCGTTCTCAACACTATTCGAACAGAAGCCCGTCGCCTGCGAGAGGAGGGCTACACTGTCATTATCAAATGGATTCCTGCACACGAAGGAATCACTGGAAACGAAAAGGCACACCAAGCAGCGCGCGCAGCAGCTCTTTCCGCACCTTTGCCTTTGCCTAGATCCACATTCGTTTCCGCTTCTTGGCACCCTGATGACGTTGCGCACCCGTCGTCGCCCCATATGGATTGGGCGGAGACATGGCATCGCGCACAACGCTATCGTCGCAGCATACTCCAGCACTTGGCCAACCCTGAGCAACTATATCGCCGTCCACATAGCGCACTCCGGAGAGTGGAGGCAGTGCTCCTTCGCCGAGCCCAGACCGGCCAGCTTCTATCACCAGCGAAGTTGCACCTCATAAACCCGCGCTCATATCCGACTCCTCAGTGCCCGAAGTGCCCTGCCAGAGGCACGGCCGAACATCTTCTGTGGAGCTGCCCTTCCCTTTGACGCAGTACGGAAGGGAGCACTCAAGTCCCTGGGCGGGCTCCGACCTGGAACCCTGCAGGAATGAGTCGATCCGCCATCGCACATCGGGCCATCAGACGCACTCCGGCTCTGGCGAACTTTTCTTTCCTACTTCAAGGAAGATGAAGGGCCAGGCCATCACTTCGCGGAGCCGACCTTGGGACGACACTACCTCGAGGAAGAAGCGGACACCGGTCCCCCACCCGCACTCCGACCTTCACCCCCACCCCCATCCTCACCCCCACCCTTAACCACTCTCCCACCCCAACCTCCATGAAGCACCTTAGTTCTGCCGCAAGGTATCGGCCTACTAAATGCAGAAATAAAGACGTTTAAAAAAAAAAACTTCTGCAGCACCTCGGGAGGCTCACAGTTCCGCTGCGTATTCCGGGAGAGCGCGATAACCTGGGACAGTACAGAAAGAAGGATTCAACAGGCTGCGTGTGATCCGCTCCGCCGCTGCTGCCAGTCAACACACTATCCGTCAAAGTGAACACGCTAGTCACACGCTATCCTCAATGAGATAGTACATCACACCAGACCAATCCTGGCAGCCGACCTCTCCAAAGCATTTGACAAAGTTACGCACAGCGCCATGCTGCAGTGCATCCAAGAGCTGCAGTTGGGGCCTAAGACCTACAACTGCATCCGGGCCTGCTTAAACGGCCGCACCGCCTCCCGGCATATAGATGATAAACAGACCCCCTCCTTCACCCTTGGGAACACGGGTACCCGGCAAGGGGCGGTGTTATCTCCCTTCCACTTCCTAAGGTATTTAAATATTTATACAGAAAGAGCGTTGACTCACAGTGGCGGAAAAGAACTAGAAAACTAACCAGTAAGTATGCAGGTCATGAGGACGGAGAAAGAAAGAGCATTAAACGACAGGTTAAAAACGCGGAAGTTAAAAATTGGATGAATTCAATGAAAAATAAACATAGTGTAGAACTATATCGATACTGGAAAAGGCAGATCAGGAAAGAATTTTTCTATGATAACTCAAGAGGCAGTGCCCTACTTTTTGAAGCTAGGTCAGGGTGTCTTAGAACGTGCAGCTACAAAAAGAAATTTAACGAAGAAAATGACACATGTGCAGTGTGTGGTATATTTGTGGAAACAATTGAACACCTCATAATCAAATGTGACGGTATCCATCCGGATGTCGATGCAGGCGCAGTCACTCTTCCTGAGGCCCTAGGGTTTAAAGATAACAATGGTCTTGTAAATAAATCTGCAGTGGGAGTTAGTAAAAAGCGATTGGAGGATTGGTGGCTGAAAAGCAGAGATGTGGATTAAGGTTAGAATTGTAGGAAACCGTAGGTAAAGGTGATGGCGATTCTTAATGAGAATTGCCAACACAGTAAACAAAAAAATAAAAAAATAACAGCTGAGCATGGTAGCAATTGTCACCACCCCGTTTGAAGTTTGAAGTTTGAAGTTTATTTCAGTATTATGAGTACTGAGGACACGCAGACAAAAAGCCATACTTGGCTTGACGAGGTCTGCGCTCCGTTACAGGGCATACAGCATAAGAGCTTAACAAATTACATTGCACCATGAGAATGCACAGACAAAAAATGCAGATCGTTCTAACTGACAAAACAACCAGCAGTTATAGAGGCTAACACTAAGCATATAATGAGGCACTTATACAGTAGGTAAAGCGCGGGAATTTAACAGGGTTGGTAGTTTGTGCGACAACATTTGGTGTCCATAATTAGTGCGGGCTCTTGGCACCTGCCAGGGTACGTTCACTCGCAAAGAACACACATGTTCTTTTGCACTCAAACCTGAAAGACATTGAAGGAATGTGTTATTGTGCTTAGTTGATGTTTGGTATCGTTTTAACAGCGTATCTTCATATAATGCAGTTACAGGTTTAAGATTTAATGACGTGAAAAGGGGTGCAGTATGTGCGTCGTATGGTTGATTGGCAATAAGACGCACCACTCGTTTTTGTACTTTATACAATTTGTCTACATTTGTTTTTGTTGTGGTACCCCACACCAGGTAACAATAGCTTAGCTGGGACAAAAACAAAGATTTGTAAATTAACAGTTTAATGTTTTGAATCAGAAAAAAACGTAACTTACACAAAATTCCAACTGTTCTAGAAAGCTTATTTAACACAGCTTCTACTTGCTCGCTCCATGACATGTGCTGCTCAAAACGCACACCAAGGCTCTTAATTGTGCGAACAAGTTTTATATCTGTGGAACCAAGTTTTAAATATAGGTTGCTATCAATGACACGTTGTTTCGGCCGGAAAAGTACAGCCTTTGTTTTCACTGCATTTATGGTTAGAGAGTTTGTATTGCTCCAGGCGTGCAATTTTTCTAGCAACTGGTTTCCTCGACTCATTAGCTCGGACAAGGTAGTTCCTTCCAGTAATAGGCTCATATCATCGGCATAAATTACAAATATAGAGGTATTGTCAATTTTCACGGCATCATTAATATACAAATTGAATAACAAAGGACCTAATATGCTACCTTGCGGAACGCCTGCTTGAATAGATTTTATTTCAGATACCACACCATTTACTGCTACCAATTGGCAGCGGTGTTGAAAATATGACGATAGAAGGTCCAGGAATGTTCCTCGAAAACCATAACAGTTCAATTTAGCTAATAGAGTGTGACGGTTAAGACAATCAAATGCCTTGGAATAATCGACAAATATGCCCAGGACATCCGTATGCGATTCGAACGAGTCTAAAATATATTCTTTTTGAGTTAGAAGGGCCGTTTCAGTAGAGCATCCCTTTCTGAAACCGAACTGAGAGGTTGTAATCAACTAGTGTATATTGGCAAAACTGGTCATGCGACTCTGAAGTAACTTTTCTACACATTTCGAAAAAATTGGCAAAATGGAGATAGGACGGTAATTCGAGAAGTTATTTCTGTCACCTCCTTTAAACAGAACGGTCACTTTTGCTGCCTGGAGCCGTCTAGGAAAGGTTGCTTGTAAAAACATTAGGTTGATGATATGTTCTGGTAAGAAAGAAATAATATGTACTGCATGCTTAATTGGCGATATTTGAAGATCATCAATGTCGGCACTTTTGCTGTTGCTCAATGACATGATAGTGGCACTGATTTCATGGGCAGTGGTGGGCATCAAAAATGCACTGTTACAAAGCATTTGTAAATCATCGGTGCACTTTGCATCATGAGTACTATTTGCCAAAGAAACAATATACTCATTGAACGCATTAGCTAATTCTGTGCCGTTTAATACTTCACCATTTATGGAAATCGAGATTGGTGGAGCATTGGTGGAACCTCTGCCGAGGACACTGTTGAGTGTTTTCCATAAACGATCAGGTCTCTTAAGTGTCTCTGCATTAAATAGATTATCTAAGTAGTTTCTTTGGCGTCTCGAAGAGAATTATTTAGCTTGTTTCTGTGAGCCTTAAAAGAGCGTAAGTCGTCTATGCTTTTGGTGTTAATGAAGCGGTGGTAAAGCCTGTTTTTCTCGCGTATTGCATTCAGGTGTTCTTTTGTTATCCACGGTTTTCGTGCTTTGCGTGGCGATTTAATGGTCACGTACGGAAAACATCGGTCGTATACTCCCTTGAATATGTTTAGGAACGTTTCATAGGCTTCTTCAGCACCAGTTGCTCTAAAAACACCCTCCCAATTTACGCGGCTTTGCTCGTCACTGAAGAGCTGCAGTGTGGTGGTATCTATTTTTCTGAAGGCTACATTTTGAGATGGTTTCTTGTTAAGTTGATTACCAGTGCTACGACTAGATAGGAGAAAAATGGGCAAATGATCGCTAATATGCGCGTTGATGATGCCTGCTGTGAGCTGATCGGTGGAAATGTTCGTGATAAATACATCAATTAGAGTCACTGTAGAAACCTGAACGCGCGTAGGTAAACATATAGCGTTAATATAAGAACTTGCCTCCAGAATTCTACAAAGTTCTGTTTGTGTTTCTGATGTTCGCATGAAATTAATGTTCAAGTCGCCTCCTAGAATCAATGTGTAATTTTTATCATTGATCCTGTTCAAATATGTTTCAAGGAATGGGAAAAATTCAGGGATAGAACTATTGGGTGGACGGTACATTACGGAGTATACGTTAGCGCCACATTTAACTGTTAGTATTTCGTAGTCTACTGTTGATTGCGAAAATTCTTCAATCATTGTACACTGTAGGTTTTCCTTTATCAGCATCAACACGCCGCCTCCTTTCTTGTGGTGTCGGTTTAAAAAGTAAGGTATATAACCAGACACGTTTAGTATTTCTAATTCATTGCGATACCAGGTTTCAGTTATCATTATGACATCCAAATTTGATCCAAGGGAATCAAGCAATAAGTGTATATCATCTTCTTTATTTCTAGCCGATTGTGCGTTTATGTGTACGAATATAAGGAAATTTTTTCTGTTGTGTGATAACGCCACAAATTCATGTGTTTCAAAGGGGGCGCTCCTATCCATCCATCCATCCATCCATCCTCTTCAACCTCACCTTCATCCCCCTGGCCAAGGCTCTCATTCGCATCCCACACTTAGGACACACGCTTTACGCTGCTGATATAACGGTTTGGTCCACATACGGCTCAGATGGTGACATAGATTCGACCCTTTAGGAAGCAGCCACCACTATAGCTACTCACGCGGCAAGAATGGGGCTTGATTGCTCCCCCACGAAGTCAGCACTCCTCCTAATCCGCCCGCGGCGCGGCCCTACCTCTCCGATCACGATTTACCTGCATGGCACTTTTGTACCGCAAACCCTCCGCAAACCCTCCGCATTATTGGCCTGCATTTACAGGACACGGGGAAAAACAACCTTACACACACAGACCAAGAAGGAGACAAGACACACACACCAGCGCTGAACTTACAACTGATTTTTTATTAGGAAGAAGCACGTCATAATATACACACACGAAAAAACAGCGCACATGCGCAGCGTCAACAATCTCCTAATGCTAGTAAAAGGTAAAACCGCTTTAAAAGCACGTGTGCATCCGCAGAACCGCATATAGCATATTCATTTCTCAAAGGGATAATGTTACAGATGGCGTACTCACGCACCCCTTATCTTTCCGGAAGAAGTAGCTGAAGCCTTTCATATTAACCGGAAAGATAAAGGGTGCGTGAGTACGCCATCTGTCACATTATCTCTTCGAGAAATGAATATGCTACATAGTGGACAGCGGTTCTGCGGATGCACACGTGCTTTTAAACCGGCTTTACCTTTTACCAGCACTAGGAGTTCGTTGACATTGCGCATGTGCGCTGTTTTTTTTCGTGTGTGTATATTATGACGCGCTTCTTCCTAATGAAAAATCAGCTGTAAGTTCAGCGCTAGTTGAGTATCTTGTCTCTTTCTTGGTGTGCGTGTGTTTGCGCTGTTGAACAATGATTATGAAGGGTTTCACATTCACAAGCCGGTCTAGACGAACCACACATTCTCAAGGTGCTGCATGCCTTCGTGCTTAGTCGCTTTCTTTACGCCACTCCTTGCCTGGGCCTCTCCTGTGCGGATAAAAATAAGATCAATGCTCTAATCTGCATGGCTACGAAAGCAGCGCTCAACCTACCAAAAAGCACTAGCACGGACAGGCTCTTAAATTTAGGAATGCACAACACCATACAAGACCTTATAGACGCACATCGCCTCACACAGTACCTTCGTCTGGCTGGCACGAAAATAGGGCGATAAATACTGGAACTTGGAAAAAACCACCTAGGCGCGAATAATTTCACACGGACAAAAAGGCCACGAACAGGCGCCTGTCCGTTGTCTCCTCGTCTCTTTTTGTCCTTGTGAAATTATTTGCGCCTAGGTGGTTTTTTCCAAGTTTCAAGATGCAAAACCAACTTGCCCGTCAACATGCTTTACTGTGATATATACTGGATTCTATGGGAATGGGCCTACCCGCACACGCTACAGATTTTATCTCTCTTCCTAGCGCCATGCACGCCGCTCTTATCCTCACTGCCCTTCCTAAGAATGTCCGCCCTCAGTACCACCAATCTCGCTGAGTCGCGCGAGCCAAAGCTCTTCACAGAGTGTATGGCACTTCAGATGATGTGCGCTGAGTGGACGCCGCGTATGGTCCAGACCGTTCAGTAGCTGTGGCTGACCATCCAGCAGCTTCCTCCCCCTCCCCTGTCCCCCGGAAGAAGCAGAGGAAGCAGCTATAGCAATAGCCATCACCCAAACCAATGCGGCTTATATAGTTAACGATTCCAAAACAGCCATTCTTGACTTCCCAAGCGGACGCGTTCATCCCCCCGCCGGTAGATATTCCGCTGCATTGTGAGCGAAAGAGGGTCTTGGCAGTGCCTTGTTAGTCAATCCCTTTTGAAGAATCTCAGCGAACGTGCAGGGAGTGACCCATTTTCAACAAAAAACTCTTTGGAAATAATTTAATTTCTTCAAGCCAATAAGCCGGTTGGGTATTTCTACTCTGATGATGTAAAGGATCTTTTTTTTTTCGATTCCTCATAAAGAGTTGTTCATTTCAGTTCGAGCATGTATTGCGGGGTCACACCCTTCCAGAATGCCGCCGGTGTTTCGATAGAGAATTTTATGTCGTTGCTTGACTTTTACCTTAGTGTTACAGTTTTACAGTTTAGGAGTGGCTTATTCATACAGAAGAAGGGTGCGTGCATTGGCTCTTGCGTTGCGCCTCTTTTGAGCAACATTTTTCTATCGATGTTAGATCGGAGCGTGAAAGACAAACTGGATGCAGATAGAGTATTGGAGGTTTTTCTCTGTGTGGACGATTGTTTTATTGTTCTCAAGAAACAGGACCCACGGTCCTATCTAAGCACTGTAAATGAGGTTCTGAGGATTTTTAGCGAGGACGGGAGTGGGTTGGAATTTACGAAAGAACAGCCGGAATGTAACAAATTGCAGTTTCTCGACTTAGAACGCTCTATATCTATAGAAAATGACAATATTTGCTCGGTGTACCGCCCTCGGGCCCAGAAAGAGTTTCTTTATTATGAATCAGCACAATCCAAAACAGTGAAGCGAGCCATTGCCACCTCGAGTCTGCAGGCGGCCATGGCGAAGTCCTGTAGCCATTGCATGCCAACGAGTTTCCAACTACAGATGGTGAGGCTTCAAAGTGCCGGCTTCTCTCAGTCAGTCCTGACAAGTGTAGCGGAGTCGCTTCTTAGAAGTGCAAAAGGCAAAAACAGCAAGCAGGCCAGTCTTGAAGATCAGAGAATAAGCCCAGCAGTGGTACCCTTCTCGCACCGGGTAGCCCATAACTTGAAGAAGGTAGCATCAAAGTACAAGGTTCCTGTAGTTTCTTCGGCTCCCTGTAAGCTGGCCACTTTGTTTACTCGCATTATTACGCAGAGAACGGGTGAAACTTGTGGGACTAAACATGCCTGTAGGTATGTAGTTTGCATAAAGGGGGTAGTTTATCAGATACCCCTCACATGTGCTAAGGTTTACATTGGTCAGACGGGGCGCTGTTTAAATGAAAGGTTAAGGGAGCATGAACGGTCGATGGGGCCGGAACAATTTCTAATTAGCCGCTTCATTGCAAGGGCTGCGGGGGGGGGGGGGGGGGGGGGGGGTATCGTGCAGGCCCATCTTTGAGGAAACCATGGTCGTAGGTAGGGGCCGCGAACGTGTTGCTGGCGAACTGGAAGAAGCATTTTTGATTAAGGAAAGTGGCCTGAATTGTGTCAGTGATGCGTGGATCTCTCTGTATAAAAGCTGAAGAATGGTTTTTAGAAAGATTTGCATGACTAAGCAACGATTGTACGAGTATCGGCTTTTTTCTGCTGTGGTCGCTGGTGTTCAGTGCTTCAATTCAGTTTTAATATGTTAAAAGGTGTGTTCTGTTTTCTGGCTTTTTCATATCACTTTCGTCGCTTCGGATTCCCGCCGCAAGGGCACCTTGTGTAACGAGGTGTTGGTGCTTGGCGCCACCACGGACCCCTAGCCCCCATACCGAAGCTGTCATCCGTACCGTGGCGATAGGTTGAAAGGTGGAGGGAAGAAACCTTGAACGGTGGCGGTCGAGGAAGTGGTCAATCCTCGGCCGATGGGCTCCTTGTCTGTCTACCAGGCGGGGAGTCCCGGGACCTTCCTCTGTGTATAAGGGTGAATCAGAGGCGACAAAGTATCAGGAACCCTTAGTTTATACATGCCGTATGGATAAATCTGCAAAAAAATCTGATCGGCCCCCGAAAAGGGGTCGCACCGATGTGAAGAAACTGAATCCACAGAAGCCAGAAACGTTTGCGAAGTTTTTTATGCTTCACTCAAACACTAATGTACCGGTAGCCAACCTATCTGCATTTGTCATCGCCAACACCCTAAAAAGTTGTGTAGGCAAAGACTACAAAGCAAAAAAGCAACGAACCGGACACCTCCTTGTAGAAATAAACACAAAAGAACAGAGCACCAAACTGATGTCCCTACAGAATCTTGGAGAAATGAGCATACAGGTAACCCCGCACCGCACCCTGAACCACTCAAAGGGCGTCATATCTGAATATGAACTCCTACAGAGTACCGATGCTGAAATGGAAGAAGAACTAGCCGAACAGGGAGTAATAGCAGCCCGACGAATAACCATCCGGAGAAATAATGCAGAAATCAAGACAAAACACATTGTCTTAACCTTCAATACCACAACTCTGCCTGACTCAATCCACGCCGCATACCTCCATTGTAAAGTCCGCCCATACATACCGAACCCGAGACGATGTTTCAAGTGCCAGCGCTTTGGACATAGCATGTTGGCTTGTCGCGGTAAACCAACTTGTGTCACATGCGCAGAAGATGCACATACAGAAGAAAGATGCGAACGCACACCAAAATGCATCAACTGCAATGGCGCACATGGCGCGTACTCCAGGTCGTGCCCAGTCTGCAAAACAGAAAAACAAATTATAACTATGAAGACTACAGAAAACCTGTCCTACCTTGAGGCAAAAAAACGCGTCTCTTTCCAACAGAAAGGGACATACTCTGAAGCGGTGACGCGGGGACTGCCGCCGCCTTCAGTTTCTGTCGGCACATAGGTCTATCCGGTGGACCTGGTGTCGACACCCAAGTCCCCACCACAGATGTCGGTGACACAGTTCACAGGGCTGAAACTTTCGCGAGAAGACCACGCGATCCTCGCCGGAGGCCCTCAGGCCCCACTTTCAGCAGCGGCATCCTCGGCGACAGACACCTAGAACAGCTCTGCTGAACTGGACCTGTCGCCCCACCCCTCTAAGAAGGCAACTGCTGGCCCAAGAGACTCTGCCCCTGGAGCAGAGCCTGGTTCAGTGGTGCCAACAAAAAAGACAAATGCGAAGGCCACGGGCCATCGCAAACAAGAAGCATCCTCCACGTCCACCGTGGAGGAGATGGATGTCCGAAAGTCCGCTGACATCTAAAACACACGCATCCGCGGATTCTCCGCGGAAATCCGGCGCCACGAAAGTGGCGATGGATACAACTCCTGGTTCGCCACCGCTGCAGCGGCGGCGAGACTCCCTAGAGAAAAAAGGGAAACCACGAATCACTGCTCCTGAGAATAAGTAACTTTCCCCAATCCCCAACTTATCACAATGGCGTATCTAATACAGTGGAACTGTAGAGGTCTACACAGAAACTACACAGACATAACCGATATGCTCAAAACAATGGCACCTACAGCTGTGTGCCTGCAAGAAACGAACCTTGGGCCACAGCACACAAACATCTTCAAAATATATAATATTTTCCGGAAAGACCGAGTACAATCTAGCCGACTCTCAGGAGGCGTCGCTATCATTACGCAAAGCGATGTCCCTGCAAGAGAGGTATCATTAAAGACGAACTTAGAAGCGGTCGCAGTAAACATCATTAGCCATAAAACAATAACAATATGCTCTGTGTACATACCACCACGCAACACAATAGCCATGCATGACCCAGAAGAACTTCTGGAACAGTTGCCAGAGCCATATGTAATAATAGGAGATTTTAACACACACTCCTCATTCTGGGGAAGTGAGCATACTGATTCCAGGGGTCAGCTCATCGAGGATTTTATTCTTTCAAATAACATATGTTTAATGAATACGGGAAAAGCAACGTACTGCTGCCCCAGCTCTGGAAAAATGGCGTGCCTAGATTTAGCGTTTGCATCACCATCGGTTTTTAATGATTTTATTTGGGATGTTTTAGACGACCCTCGGTGAAGTGATCACTTACCTACGGTTTTAAAGCTAACATCAGCGAATTCTATCCTCCCTACGAAGCCACGGCAATGGAAAATTCATCTCGCCGATTGGGCACTTTTCAGAACGAAGGCCACACTAGAAAAAGAATATGCCGAAACCCTTACGATAGAAGAAATAAATGAAAAATTTTTGACATGCTTAACATCTGCAGCAATAGAAGCAATCCCACAAACATCTCAAATTGCACGAAAAACACATAAAGTCTGGTGGTCAAATGAGTGCACATTAGCTAAAAAGCAGCAAAACAACGCTTGGGGCAACCTTCGCAGATATCCCACTGCAGGGAACTTGCTCACCTTCAAAAGGGCTAGAGCCAAAGCACGATACATTAGACGCAACGCAGAAAGGGCATCATGGCAAAAGTACATATCCTCCATAAACAGCTCAATATCATCAAAGAAAATGTGGGAGCAGGTACGGAAATTCACTGGAAATTTTACTCCTTTTACATTTCCAATGCTAACAACACCCGGTACTCAAACAACATTAGAAGATCAGGCCAACATATTGGGTGAGCATTTTTCCAGTTTCAAGCGCATCCAACTACACACACACATTTCAAAAGCACAAAACAATAGTAGAAAAACAAAAACTTCCCTTCAGAACATGCATACATGAAGACTACAATCAGCTTATTACAATGCAGGAACTAAACACAGTACTAACATCCGGTAAAAAGACAGCACCAGGCCCAGACAGTATACATTATGCCATGCTTGCTCACCTCTCTGAGACTGCCATAGAAGCTCTCCTAAAATTTTTCAATAAAATATGGATGAGTGGAGAAATCCCCCATGCATGGAAAGAAGCCATCATAGTACCCTTCCTAAAACCTGGCAAACCACCAACTAGTCCCACCAGTTACAGGCCAATAGCACTCACTAGCTGCATAGCAAAATCATTCGAAAGCATTCTAAACATCAGACTAACCTTCATACTTCAGTCTCGGCAACTTTTAGATATACATCAATGCGCGTTTAAAAAGACATGTTCCACAACCGATCACCTTGTCCGCTTCGAGAACACAGTCCGGGAAGCGTTCATCCACAACCAGCACTGTATCGGGGTCTTCTTCGACCTGGAGAAGGCTTACGATACCACGTGGAGGTTCGGTATCCTCCGTGACCTAGCGGACCTAGGTATCCGCGGCAGGATGCTGGGCTGTTTGAGCGACTTCCTGACCAATCGCACGTTCAGAGTCCGCCTAGGCGCAACCTTCTCCAAGACTTTTTTCCAAGAAACTGGTGTACCCCAAGGGTGCATCCTCAGCACGACCTTATTTGTCATCAAAATGAACTCCATAGGAAAAGTAATTTCAAAATCCATCATGTACTCAGTTTACGTAGACGACCTCCAAATAGCATGCACGTCTTCCAGCATACCTACCTGTGAGCGGCAAATACAAATAACAATAAATAAACTGGCTACCTGGGCAGATGGAAACGGATTTAGATTTTCCGCTCAGAAAACAGTAGCGGTTCTGTTCTCTTTGAGACGAGGCCTACAGGTCGACCCCACACTATGTTTAAACCAAACCCCATTACCGTTCAAACAAGAGCACAAATTTCTAGGGATAACTTTCGATAAAAAACTCACTTTCTTGCCACGTATAAACAGCTTAAAGAAAAAAGCTTCCCAGGCCCTCAATGTGCTGAAGATACTATCAAGAAAACGCTGGGGGTCTGATAGAGCTTCCCTGTTACATATATATCGTTCTCTGGTTCGCTCTAAGTTAGACTATGGGTCCATAGTATATGGCTCATCAAGACCGTCCTACATAAAACGACTCGATCCTGTCCACAATCTTGGTTTAAGGCTGTCTTCCGGTGCTTACAGAACTTCACCAATAACAAGTCTGTATGTGGAAACTAATGAACCTTCCTTAGAAGATCGAAGAACTGCACTAACTTGTACATACATCCTCAAAATCCTTTCTCAGCCCAAACATCTCTGTTACCCAATTGTCACGAAATGCCCATCCCGAATACTCTTCAACAACAAGCCCCATGCGATTAAGCCGTTGCTGTTGCGCTTCGAAGAAAAATGTCAAACTCTGAATGCACTAAAGGAAATCAAAAATATTGCCCCAAGACACGAAGCGCTACCACCATAGTACACTCTTTCACAGTGTGTGACGTCACACTAACACGCCTCAGTAAAACCTGTACGCCACACGACCATATAATACAAGAATATCTAGCACTACAAGAAAAATACAGAAATTACACGTCATTTTATACTGACGGGTCAAAAACTCATGCTCATGTAGGAAGCGCAGTAATACAAGGAAAAAATGAAAATGCAGTACGACTGCCCTCATGTGCTACAGTTTTCACCGCGGAGTGTTATGCCATTTGTGTTGCGGTACAGAAAATAACAAATGAAAACATCAAAAAGAGCATGATTTATATAGATTCACTGAGCGTCCTTACAGCATTAAACTCCAAAAATGCCACGGAGCCACTGATTGGAAGCATCATACACAATATAGTAAAGGTCACACCACAAAAACATGTTATAAATTTCTTCTGGGTTCCCAGTCACGTTGGCATTAGGGATAATGAGAGAGCCGACACGTGTGCTGCACAAGCCAGAGCCATGGAGGTGAAACATGTGGGTTTGCCTCCGAGGGATTACATGAAGTTAATGCATAGCAAACTAAGAGCCAAATGGCAAGCTTCTTGGGAAAATGAAAGAAACAACAAGCTGCATACTGTAAAGCCTATTTTGAAAGAATGGAAATCATGCCGTCATAAAGAGCGTTTTATCGAAGTAATTTTATGTCGTTTACGCATAGGTCACACACACATCACCCATAACTTCTTATTAACAAAAAAAGACAAACCTGTGTGTGAAATGTGCGGTGAGGAGCTCACAGTGAATCGCATTTTAATCTCTTGTTCGCATCTCGAAGAACTTCGAAAAATATTTTTTACGGTATTTTACAATGAACACATTCCATTTCATCCCGCATTGCTTTTAGGCGAGCAAACACTCGTCGAGTTTTCACTTGTTTGTAAGTTTCTAAAGAAAGCCAATGTTTTAAATTTAATATAATGTAACTTCTATACACTTAACATAACATCATCTAACCTTGTGTTTGGCGCATGATAGCCATAGTTGCTTATGCGCCATAAAACCCCATATAACTAACAAATCTTCGGATTCCATTAAAACAGGTTATTTTGGCCTTATACACCGCGTCACATCGTTTCGTTGTTTTCCTTTTTGTTTTTAAAGAATCACCAACTCTCTTATCGCTTTTGACTCACCTCGTGTGAAAGGGTTTCTGTTATCGCTTTATCATCTTTTACCAACTTCTGACATTTGCTGCAGCTGATAGGTGGCGTGACGATGACCGTATATATTCCGAATGTCTTTCAATAAAGAATTCAGTTGTCAGTAGCGTGTCGTCCTGTCTTTCTTTCTCGTGATTGTTTTTGTGTTGCGCTAACTTTTTTCATAAACTATGCCCCAATTCGCCCAGCAACAAGTTTTACTTGAGTAATTTGTATTTCCATAGGCTGTCGCACAATTCTAAGATGACAAATAGTTATCATATCTACGCGGTTTTCTGTGTACAAGCATGGAAAGGTATGTGTAATGCTTGGGGATCCAAAGCCCGAATCACGATATGAGAACCACGCCATCAAGTACATATAATGGAGGAGGAAACTTGTTTATAAGATCCCCTCACTGCAATAGTGTTTAAACTCGACAAACGGGAAGATGCTATAACGGTAGCCCCAGAGAACACAACTTGAACGTAAAAAAACTCGGTGGTTTCTTGGCATTGTAAGAGCTATGGTTACCAAACGCTCTTGAACTAAACGAAGTTTCTTGCATGCGCCAAAGACACGCTTATGACAGAAATACCCAAGATTTTCTTATTTAATTTTCTTTTTTCTAGAGCTTTAGGTAAATATGTCAGCACACTCCTTATAAAGAGCTCGACAAACACGTGTATGTTGTTTTTAGAGCGCAGCTCTTTGGCGTCCGTTCCTGGGTTTCGCGTCGTCGTCGGCGTCGGCCTCGTAACCAGCTCCGCCCCCCTTTCATCCCCCCAGCGCTATCGGCGTCAGCGGCATCAGTCAGTCGCTGCTATCTCTTCCCTCCTCCCTTTATCGTGTTGTCCGCTTGCTGCGCGCGCTTCTGCCCCCATCGTTTGCCGCTGGGTGTACACGCCGCCCCCCTCCCCCCTCTTCCTGCGAGTCTCCGGTTGTCAAAGCGCCGGCTCGAACTTAATTCGTTTCTTCGCTCCTTCTCCAATGCAACCCCTGTGCGGTGGCAATCAGAGAGCCAGATCGGTGGCGGCGGATCTGTATATCAGAAGAATGGCCTGAGGGGCGAGTTGGTGCATGATGAAATGAACGGCGGCGCAACAAGAAGAACACAACAAGAGAGGGGACACCACATGCGCACACTACCAACTGTTTATTGCATGGAAAGGTGGCATATTTAAACATACAGCTCATGCATGACACTCATCGCATTATCTGTATATGTGCACCGCCCGAGCCGAAATTGCGAATACGTGTGAAAAATAAAAAAAAATTCTGTGATAGCGCATACATGTGTTGCTCGATTTCTTTGCCTCAATCTATCGAAAAGGTGAAACAGCTTATTTGCTGCGCTCAAATTTCGCATTAGGAAGTAACGTAATCGTCGGTAATTTTTTTTTGTGGAAGGTGATTCTTGCCGTCTTTTCTGCAATTTTCATGTCTTGATAACACTTTGACTGGGATCGCTTTGTCATTTTTGGCACTGTTCTGCTACGAATGGTTTTAACTATCTACACTGTTTCCTTGTTTTCGTCTTTTTCCTTTTTCTCTTTTGACGCAGCCTGGCTAAGAGATATACGAACCTTCGTTGATGAATGCAGGGTATTTGTTGTTTATTTCAGGTTATCAGCCGGTTTCAAATTGATCTTCTCGTTTTTTGCTGTTTATAACTGTGGTGTGTCCTGTTAATAAGCAATGGCTGTACGTAGAAATAAGTTTTATCTTATAATCGTGCGATAGATGTTTACCGCGGGTGACGGTTGTACCTATATGCTATATCCCTTTTAAACTAAATAAATCTGTTGATGGTCAGCGCCCATCTTGTAAGTACACTTGGTTGTCGTCTACGCCATTACGGCTTCTAACAGTTAAAGCAAAAAGCAGCTTTCTTTATTAGCATGCATAGATGTAGCCAGCAGCAGCAGGAACGAAGACCCCCGAAAGCGCAACACGGCTGGCAGCCATGGGCACCTACGTGGGGGCCGAACAATTTGACGCAATCACAACGTTACGGACGCTTCGCCCAGTTAGCCTTTTTTTTACAAAGAAGTAATTGATTACCAGTAATCGATTACCGAAAAAATGTAACTAAGTTAGCTCAAACGTTACCGCCTGAAAAAATAATCGAATTGTTAAAAAATTACACAAAACTGTAATTAATTACAAGAAATTAATAACGTACAACTATGGTTAAGTTTGGATACTGCGTTCGCGGTTGGCTTTGCGTGTAGCTGTTTCTTGTCGCTGCTCATGTTGTCGTTGCCGGTAGAAACAATTATTTAGTTTCATATTCACTACTTCAGTGCAACGGCGACGGAAGAATCCATGTTTATCAATCAATCAATCAATCATTTTATTCAGGCATGAACTTGTGTGCACAGTACATGCCCACGAGATGAGACAAAAGGAAGAAACTGCTGGCATTCTTCCTGACGAGGCCTCACCCCGGGTCACACATCAAAGACAGAAGGGTGATCAGATTCATTAAACCTCAACAAACTCTTTAGTTCAATTTTCACTGTAGTTAAAAGTTAATCGAGGCACATGGCATTACAAGGAGAAAGGAAAACGACCATTAACTTTACAATTCGCAACACAAAGTAAAATATGACAAGAATCACTGGAAACACTACATATCACAAGTATTTGATGGGTCAGTATATTACGCATAAAGAGCATCTTCATTTTATTTTTGAATTGACAAGTGGTTTTACAAGTTCCAGCTTCGCCAACTATGGAAGGATACACATTGCAAACTGCAGAAATTTGGTTATCAATGTGTTGGGTGCGGTAGTTTGTCCGGGCACGACTGGAAATGAAAGAAGTGACTCGTAGACTATAGCTTATGTTTCTTGGTTTGGTTTAGTTTATTGGGGTTTAACGTCCCGAAGCAACTCAGGCTATAAAGGACGCCGTAGTGAAGGGCTCCGGAAATTTCGACCACTGAGCTTATGTTTCTGTTCGCGTACTTGTTTCTGAAAGATGTGATGTCCTGCTTTATTTTATGATAAATATGAACAGCAACAGAAAGCTTACAGCACAATGGGAATGGAGGAACATTGAAGGCCTGTAATAGGCAGTCGCTCGAGGAAGGATTAGGAGAACACGCGCGCACAGCTCTCTTTTGTAATGAAAATAATCTCGCTGTGTCAGTTTTGTTGCAAGTGCCCCAAATTAAATTGCAGTACACCAGCTGTGAATGGATCAGGGCAAAAGCCGTACAGGCTTTTTAGCCTGTACGGTGTAGTGCCGGAGCTCCCATTTCGCTGGCTAGCCTCTCTGAAAACAAGCGCTGCGCACCCGCCGGCGCTCAAAGCAGGCCCAGACTTTCTCGGACAAGTCGCGACATGCAGCGTGACTCATCCCGTCGCCGCGGCGCCGACACGGACCCTTCCTCCTCTCCTCCTCTCCGTCGGTGCGAACTCCCTCGACGCTCGCCGGCTCTCGACCATTGGTCTAATTTGAACGGTGGCCAGTGATTGGAGGATTTGAACGGCTGGCTGCCGTAACCGTTACCCGCGGCTATAAAAACGGAGCCGCACTGAACCCGAGCAGCAGACGGGCAGCAGAAGAGCCATCACGCCGGAGCTACGCTCGCCGCCGGGGCCGCTCTCCTTCTTTGTGCTAGCCCGTGGTGCTCTTGGCCCTTGTATCATGTAAAAGCCCTTGTACATACTGTACATAAAGTTCATTTGACTCACCGTCGCCTCGACCGTTTCCTGGCTCGGACCCACAGTCCCAACAGTGGATGGCAGCTGCGGGATCGACCGGCGTCAGCTACCTCGGCGCGGTGAGTGCCTGATGTTTTCCCCTCAATTCGCCAGACTGCTCTAGCACACGTCATTGTAGTCTAGAGTAGGGCTGTGTGTGTAGCACTGTAGGAGAGCTTTGCTGTTTCGAGCCAAGTCGGAGCGCTTTGAAACGAAAGCTGGTGCAGAGGGAGTAAACGAGGCGTTTTGGAAAGAATTACTTGCGCGTGTCATGCTAGTAGCGCCATAGTAGTGAACGGCAAGGGAATTCTCAGAAAAGAGCAAACTGCAAGAGGCTATTGTGCGCGATGGAGAACTACAAAGTGAAGGAACTCATCGAAATTTGTGAAGAGTTGGGCATTGATTTGGGCCCCGCAAAACGAAAGCATGCGATTCTTGAGATCATGCGAAAGGAGAATGTAACGGCTGAGGAAGCCAATGAGGCCTGGGAAGAGATCACAGAACGCCATGAGCGCGAGGAGGCAGAAAAACAGAAGCAGCTTCAGAATCAGCCAGGACAGCAGCTTGGGCATGTTGGTTATTCATTCTTGATGGAACAGCGCAAAACATCGGGACAAGAGACAAGCGCTGACTTACAACTGGTTTTTATTTCGAAGAAACATTGCTTCTTATACCTTCTTCACCCTCTCAAAAAGCACATGCGTCGCAACCATATCGTTCAAGCGTCCACAAAAAAGCATAAGACAAATAATCACAGATATTTATAATCACATTTTTAACATGTCAAATTCTTTCTTAGTGAAAGCAACAGACGGCGTGCTGACACAATCGTCGCCCAGACTTGCACGAAAAGCTGGCGTGAATGTAGTGATGACTGCTCCTAATAAACTCAAAAGTCTGTGCAGACGAGTCAACTCCGATCCGACCAAAAAGAAGCAGGGATGCACGATAAAGCATCGAACCCCCTTTGTGGAGTGCACCGAAGGCCTTGTTTATTCGTTGCCAGTGACTTGCGGTAAACAGTACATTGGGCAGACTGGCAGGTGCATGAATGAAAGGCTGCTAGAACACAAAAATAATTTCGAGCAAGCTTGCAGGAACCTGGGAATCCATTGCAGAGATTGCCCTTCAACTAGTTGTGCACCGGTTTTCCAAAAATGCAAAGCTTTGGCTAATCACAAAGACCAGTTAGTCAGGGAAATAATCGAGGCAGCTTCGATAGCAAGTCTGGGCGACGATTGTGTCAGCACGCCGTTTGTTGCTTTGACTAAGAAAGAATTTGACATGTTAAAAATGTGATTATAAATATCTGTGATTATTTGTCTTTTGCTTTTTTGTGGACGCTTGAACGATATGGTTGCGACGCATGTGCTTTTTGAGAGGGTGAAGAAGGTATAAGAAGCAATGTTTCTTCGAAATAAAAACCAGTTGTAAGTCAGCGCTTGTCTCTTGTCCCGATGTTTTGCGCTGTTCTATCAAGGAAGAGCTTCAGAATAAACGACGTGCTCGCGCTAAGAAACTGATGGACCTGGAGTTTGAAGCACACGAGATCTTTTATGAGAGAGATAGAACATTGTTCGCTCTGCGTAAGACCAACGGTCATCAGCTGAGAGACAGGCCGCAGCCTTTCGTGATCGCCGAAGATATGGCGAAATATCTTGCGGAGTTCGAGCGCGTCTGCGAGAGAAAGCGCGTTGAGCGGAATGGTTGGGCACAGAAGTTGGTAGCCCTGCTTTCCAGCGAAGCGTATGACGTTGTCAAGCGCCTGTTGGACGACGGCTTGGCGGACTACGATGAGCTGGAAAGCTTCTTACTGGCGAGATATAACGTGTCACCGCTGGACCTTCGCCAAAGGTACTTGCGAGAGAATAGCACCCCATCGTTTAACGATTTTCCGTACCAGTTTAAAGCCGACATTTTAGAGTGGCTCGAAAATGCTGAAGGGTCGGAAGATAGTGACGCAGAGGTAGAGTGCGTAGCTGTAGAGCAGAGCTGCCAGTGCGGCACAGAGGAAGGTAGTCCGTACGTGGCAGATGTAACTGCTGCTGTAACATTGGGAATTGCCCCGCATTCGCCAACTGAGAAAACCTCTACACCATCGGTTAAGGTAGTCACAGCATCGGACGATGCACTAACAGAGGTCTCGCCCATTGAGATTGTGGCGGAGTTACCGGAAAGCGAATCTCCTAGCGTGTCGAAAGCAGGAGAAGTTGCCGAACAGGGCAGAGAGGACGTCCGTCTGGACATTAGTGAAAACACTTGCGCCGACGCAAGCGAAGTAGATGAGGACGGCACACCGTGTTGTGCAGCGCGTTCGGCAAACATGCAGAAACCCGAAACTTACGATCAACGGAAGCAGGCGCATGGAGAGTTTGCGGAGGCTGAGTTGTGCGTTAGTGTCTCTGGCGAGGAATGCAAAACGAGTCCCGTGCTTTCGCACTGCTCTGAGCTTTGCGACATTCCAGAAAGCAGCTGCAGTAGCGGGAACACCGCGACTGAGTGCACAGCCGACCCTCAACCGAAATTGGCTGAAACGCGTCAGGAGCATGACGAGAGCTGCATGTCAGCAGTAATGTCAGTAGAAAACACTGGTTCGTCTGCGCCTGAAGAAACTAAGGTGCTGGACGACAGTGGAGAACAGAACGTTCCAGACGACATAGGGGCGGTAGACGTCAGCCCGTCCGAGAAAGATGAGGACGAATGCGCACTCAGAGACGCTGACAAGGAAGAACGCAGTTGGGAGGAGGCTAGTAAAGGCGCCAAAGACAGGCCTGATCTAGGTAGCACATATGAATCAGCTGACAATCAAAGCGACGTTGTCAGAGAGCAGAAACTTAGGCGACGGAAGCAGAATGTGCTTTCACAGGCGAAAGTGAAAGGAAAGCTCACAATAAAAAGCTGCAACCGGAAGGAAAGGCACCGCCAGTTCAGGAATGTGAGCTATCGCCACAAGGTGATAGCGAAACAAGAGAAACAGTGCTGCCGTAGAAAGGAGAGGAAAGGCAAGCTCAAGAGAAGAGAGCTGTCACCGAAAGACGATGGAAGGCAGGCAAAAGAAAGAGTGGTGCCGCCGAAAGATGAAAGGCAGGCATAAGAAAGACAGGCGCCGCCGAAAAGAGAGAAACGGCAAACGCGCGAAAACGGGTTTTCACCATCGGAAGCGCCAGCGTCGCCGGCAAAATGACTTCAGTAAAGTCAGTCACGTTGTCAGCCCTGAAACTAGCGTCAGAACCAGAGCTAAAGAAATGTGCGAGGCATTACTATCGCGCAAAGCGAAGCACATAAGTGTGTCGGGGCACATAGGTCTGGGCAGTAGAATAAACTGCAAAAAGAAATCGTGCAAACATTCGCGCGGAAAAGTGCACCAAGGCACCAAACCGAGATTCAAGAGAGCGCTGCCCGGGAGGCGAAAAATTAAGGAGCGGGACAAGTGTGAATCTTGCCGCCAGCACAGAGAGAGCGAGACGCGCAAAGGCACGTGCTCTCATGCGGGCTCTCGCTTTCCGCTGCATTCACGGGAGAAAGCGCGCTCCCATAGAAAGCGGCACGCGCGCGGAAGGAAAGCGCTTGTACGGCTCAAAGAGCGAAAGATTGTACGAGGCCGCAGTGACAGGGGCAAGAAAATTGCCAAGAAGAAACCGTCTAAGCGCTCAGCCAAGCACAGTTATCACGATAGAAAGCCGCGGTTCGAAATGACGCCACTTAGTAGGCGTAAAATCAAAAGGCCGTGTAGAGGCGAACTACACACCGAGCGGAAAGGCAAACGGATGCGCGAGAAAGTCAAGACTCGTGCAAGGTCTGACTTGCCCCTACGAACAGAGAGAAAGAAAGAACGGTCCCATCGGAAGCGTTGCGCACTCGCTATGGGACGTCGCGACTGGCGCGCGAAGCGCAAAGAAAGGGACAAGTTGCCAGTCTATGAAAGCGAATCGCTCTCGTACTGTAGCTCCCGTAGAAACTGGAAAGACAAGTACAGAGAGAAAGAAAAGCGCGTATACCGCGAAAGAGGCAGAGACATTAGCTACCGCGGTAGTAGAGAGAGAAAGAAAAGCGCGTCTACCGCGAAAGAGGCAGAGACGTTAGCTACCACGGTAGTAGAGAGAGAGAGAGAGAGAAAAGCGCAGCACAGCGAAAGAGGCAGAGTCACTAGTTTCCGCTGTAGCGGGTGTCGTTTGCCGTCCGTTAGAAGCGAGGAAAACGCGAACGTAGACGCACTAAGCCGTGTGTTCTAAGGAAGGCTGGCTTCGCCTCCTCGTGACCTACATTTTGTCTCTTCGCGAACAGCTGTTTTAAGTTCGCTCGTAGATCGGGGAAAAATTTATGTCCTCATTTGTGGCCTCAGCTGTGTGTTCTGGCCGAGTGATCTCAAGAGAGCGAATTTATTTTGCATTCATTTCATTCCGTGTGTTTCATGTGTTTGACACTTTGTGTCAAACACATGAGTTAATTACTTTTTTTGAGTTAATTACTTTCAAGTTCTCGTATCCCACATGCGTCTCTTGTTGGAGAGGGAACAAAAAGGGGACAGAAATGTAGCCAACAGCGATTTGAGACTTTAAGTCTGGTGTATTGACGGGTGACAGAAGGCACTTGCTCGTGTTGGGTGTTGCCTGTTGTCGGTCGGTTCTTGGCAACATGCAGAACGATCAACGACCGATGCTGAGAAGGAAGCTCTTCTGAAGGACCGAGCGTAGCTGATCCAGTCACCTGGGCGACAAAACTGCGGAGCAGTGATCCTGTCCTGACGAGCGGGACCTGTTCACGGAAAGGAGCCTGGAGCTACCTGCGGCTGAACACGGGACGAGAACTTGGAGGTGCCTGGCGTACGAGCGCGCCCCGCATCCGAGCCACGCGGAAGTAGCTCGTCTTCGTGGCGCATTGTCTGGCGGCGGTGGTGCTGTAGTGCCGGAGCTCCCATTTCGCTGGCTAGCTTCTCTGAAAACAAGCGCTGCGCACCCGCCGGCGCTCAAAGCAGGCCCAGACTTTCTCGGACAAGTCGCGACATGCAGCGTGACTCATCCCGCCGCCGCGGCGCCGACACGGACCCTTCCTCCTCTCCTCCTCTCCGTCGGTGCGAATTCCTCCGACGCTCGCCGGCTCTCGACCATTGGTCTAATTTGAACGGTGGTCAGTGATTGGAGGATTTGAACGGCTGGCTGCCGTAACCGTTACCAGCGGCTATAAAAACGGAGCCGCGCTGAACCCGAGCAGCAGACGGGCAGCAGAAGAGCCATCACGCCGGAGCTACGCTCGCCGCCGGGGCCGCTCTCCTTCTTTGTGCTAGCCCGTGGTGCTCTTGGCCCTTGTATCATGTAAAAGCCCTTGTACATACTGTACATAAAGTTCATTTGACTCACCGTCGCCTCAACCGTTTCCTGGCTCGGACTCCCAGTCCCAACAACGGGCAGCAAGTACCTGATGCGATTTATCACACCAATAGATCCAGCTACACGCAAACGGACGTGATTTACATGGTCACCCCAGCCTAGATCACTACGAAAGAATACACACACCTAGGAATTTATCAGAATTTACGGATTCAATCAATGTATTGTTGAACTGGAGTTGGATGGGATTATCTATAGGCTTATTTTCGGGACGGAAAATGATAAACTTTGTTTTCTTAAAATTCAATTCCAATTTGTTCACTGCAAGCCACAACATAAGTTCATGTAGCCAGGAATTTGAACGATACTCGAGTTCATGAAGATCTAAACCGGAAACGAAAACGTGCGAGTCATCTGCATACAGAGCAATGGTAGAATAATTGGTTTATTGGTGTCTAACGTCCCGAAGCAACTCAGGCTATGAAGGAAAATGGTAGAATAAGATAAAAAGTTTACTATATCTTTAATATAGAGTGTAAAAAGAATGGGCCCCAGTATGGATCCTTCAGGAACGCCAAATTTTATTAATTCTGCTTCGGATATGGCATCATTTAGTCGCGTGTAGTGAGTGCGGTTTGACAAATAGCTTTGTAGTAACCTGTGAGGTGTTCCGCGGATACCATACGCGTATATTATGATGTAGTATGTCGTGCTTAATTGAATCGAAGGCTTTGGAGAAGTCAAGGAAGACAACAACAGTGTAGAGCTTATGTTTAATGTTATGGATAAGACTGTTTTTTATTTCGAGCAGAGCTAAATGTGTGGATTTGCATGGCGGAAATCTGTATTGCTCCTTGCAAATGATGTTGTTGGAATGCAGGAATTTATATACCCTCGAAAAGATCACTCGCTCAGCAACTTTGGAGAACAAAGGCAGCATAGGTATAGGACAGTAGTCATTGCGATCATTTTTGTTGTCCCCTTTGAAAATTACTGTAACACGGGCAGACTTCATTTTATCCGGGAACTCTCCTGTAAGAAGCATTTGATTACAAATATGCACAAGAGGAAGGGCAATAATCCTAGCAGAAGCTTTTATTGCTAATGCACTTGTTGAGGATTTGCGGGGTCGCAGCGGAACACCAGAGAGACGAACAGCGTGGCTGGCTTCTAGTTCCGAACTGCCCGTGCCGGGCGTGCGCCCCGAGCACGCGCTGTCCATCTTTATTTTCTTCTAGCGCGCGCTGTAACGCCGATCTCAGCGCCGGCGCTTTATAGCGTCGCCGGGCGCTATAGGGCCCCCCGCCTAGACGGAACGGCGAAATGTGCGCGCCGACGGGGCACAGATGGAGGTCACACGATGGAGGGAGGGTCCGGTCAGTTCATGTCAGGGTCCGGGAAGAGCCGTCGGGTGGAGTGCGCGGGCTCAGGTGGACGAGCCTGGCTGCTTCGCAACGGGCGAATGATGCTGGGTGCCGAGTTGACAAAGGACATGGGGGCAGGGAAGGCTATGGTCGGGCCGTCACCGACTGTAGTGCTGCCCGCGGACAAAAGTGTCGTCGGTGTTGGAACGTTGGAGCCGGTGTCGGTGGGAATCTGGCACGCCGAGTACGTCGTCACAAGCACAAGAGCGGGCGAATCGGCTCCGTGGACTGACAGAAGCTGTGCTGCGACAGCAGCAGCTGTAGCAATATTTGGCACAGGTGTGACCGGCGACACAACGGTGAGAGCCGTGACGATGGAAGAGGAAGTTGCAGGGCTCGATGTCAGGTGCTTGGGTGAAGCGGGATCGACAGTCCGGAGCGGTTGGCCAGGGATGATGTGCGTGGGAGCATGGTCGGCGGTAGGTGGGTGCAAAAAGGTGGTTGCAGTGACAGGCCGTGCAGCTGAGACTGCTACATCAGATGGCTGGCTCGGAGCAAAAGACACAGCTTGTGGATGGACAACTGCCGCACTACTCGGTGTGGGTAGCTCGACCATTCGTTGCCGAAGGTGGCTCAAGTCCGGCACCAAAGCAGATGCTTGCTGCGGCAGTGTGGAGCTGCCAGGGTCAGAATCCGAGAAGCGATTGACCGTACTGAGGGCTTGGGGTGGGGCCTCTTGGGCAGGCGGTGTGGCCGCCGGGTTAGTGGGGCTGGTATGTGGCATATGCTGCGGTGGCGGCTTCAACCTCACAGCAGAGGCCTGCAGAGCTGTTGGCGGTAGTGACGAGGAAGAATGAGATGCCGGAAGCCTCGGCACGGCTGCTGCCGCTGAGTCGTCCTTGGCTGCAGGAGGCTCTGGCGACAACGCCACTGAAGCGCAAGGAGGCAGAGCCAGAGACGCGGGTCGGATAGTAGTGGGAGCAGGACGCGAGGCGGAGCTCGTGCGGATCCCACCTGGTGTGCCGTCGAGAGAGACAGCCGGGCTGGAGATGCTGGACGGGAGTGGCGGCGATGCGGCGAGGGGCTGCTGAGGCGGGCCGGGTTCTGATGAAGGCTGCGTGGGCGCGAGCGAGGCCGGTGCAGGGCCAGAGGCTGGCGGCGGCGAAAACGGGTCCGCTGCGTCGTAGAGCGGCGGCGGAACGTAGTAGGCGCCGAAGTCCGCCAAGACAGCCGCACGCAGCTCATCGTATGGCCGGCAGCCGAAGGCAGAGTAGGTGAGCCGACGCAGGAGGTCGGGCGGGAGGATATCGCAAAGGACTGCGTGTTTAAACGGCTGGATGGTGATGCCGTTCAGGTACATCGCAGCCTCCAGTTGGGCGAACCACCCGCCGACGCCTGCAGGCCGGAACGCCGGGAGCGGCGGGTCGAAACTTGGGTGCTGCCAGTACGCCATGCTAGGACACCGCTGGGTAGAAAGCACGGTTCGCCGGGTCACCACTGTTGAGGATTTGCGGGGTCGCAGCGGAGCACCAGAGAGAGACGACCAGCGTGGCAGGCTTCTAGTTCCGAACTGCCCGTGCCGGGCGTGCGCCCCGAGCACGCGCTGTCCATCTTTATTTTCTTCTAGCGCGCGCTGTAACGCCGATCTCAGCGCCGGCGCTTTATAGCGTCGCCGGGCGCTATACACTAATGCCGACTGGGCGCACATGCGCTGTATTTTTATCGCACACAAAGTGATTTGCCGAAAAAAGATTGAGTCATTTTCCTTCGTTCTTTTCCTGCATTGACGCACATTTTTTTCTTCCGTACGTCGGAAGCAGGTTGGCATGCGCCTGCTGCGAGGCTGCGGTGATGCAGCAGTGAGGCTGTGGCTCCCAACACACAGTTTTTTTACCCCGAAGAAAATAACGCGACTGCGCTAAGGCTCCCGCTGTACAGAAAATCCGGCGGCAGCGTTGTGTCGAGTAAATAACGCAACAGGTGATGTCAAGCGCGGATAAATTATGAGAGGACTTGTAACAGGAATGAATGTTCGACGCAGATATGGGAGTAAAAGATGGGACAGGCCATTGTTCTGCGGTGGGCATAGGCAGGCTGACAATGATCGTACGTTAAGGTAAACTTTATTCAGGATTCGGGGTCGCGGTCCTGCCGACCACTCTACCGGCTAGGCACGTCGATTTTGCTGAGGTACAAGAGGAAGAGGGGGACGGGGAGGGGGGGGTGGGGCGATATATGTGTTGTCTTGGCTTAACTACACAGAAATGATAATATGGTTCAAGAAACTAGTGAAACGGGAGCCCAGGACCTCGCCACAAAACAGATCTCCGGCTTAAGAGAGAAGCACGAACGTAATGTAAAAACAATACCGATAATCTCACAGCTATCATTACGGAGTAGCAATAGAAGTAGGCGGTAGCTTGGTTCGACAGGATACCGGCACACTCTCACAGGACACAGTGTTTCAGAGAGGATTCCACAAAAACTGAAGGATAAAAACAGCGCGAATGCGATGATTGGATTGCATCGGAAAACGTTTACTTCGTGAAAATTCAGATGTAGACGGTCCGCACTGCATGGCCTCCAGCCCTTGGCTAGCGGCTGCCATAGTGGCCCACTCGATGGCCACGACTTGAATTCCCGGGCCCGAGCTGACCACACCGGCCTCCCATTGCTAAAGAGAAGGAATTTTTCCTAGATCCTCCGGTGGAGGTTCTTATTTACATTACCATAATATGTGGTCATACGTGGCTGCTTCGCCACAGAACCTGCACTCGTGGTGAAGGTGTCGGGTGCATTTTTGTCAACAGAAAGGGGATAAGAAAGGACCTCGTCTGGAGACTCCTGCAGGGGGTCTCTCGCGCCTTATCCAACGTTTTGTCAGGTTGTGGAAATTTGTGTATTTCCAGCTTGTAATGGTTTGTGACATCGTGGAGAGATGCCAGCCCCTCCTTGGAGTAACCCATATAAACAAACAACCCACCTGCTCGATTGACGAAATTTTGAGTCATGTTGTGGGCCGCCTTGTTTACCGGATTCCCTAGTGAAGCCGAAAGTTGAGCAAGTTTGATAACGTTCATGATGTAAAAATAGCGCAAATGGAAGACAAGGGGCGGATAGGAAACGACGCAGACAAGCGCTAACTCGCAACTGAGAATTATTGCTGACACGCGCAATATAAGGTAGTCACTTTAAAAACATAAAAACAAACACAACCACACGCGGTCCCTCTTCGAAAGACCAAGTCAGAGGGAAAAAATGGAATTGAAGCCTCAGGCGCCACTCATCGCTGTGGAAGGATCAGTTAAAAACCGTTATCAAAAAAAAGGAAGTCAATGCAACGCTGAGGCTAAGAAATCAATTTCACAGTCTGCCAAGTTAAAGGGGTAGAGACACCAAATTTTTGTGTTGTATCTCTGGGTTGTAAATAATGCGTAGCGATTCAGTGAGCATGGAACACCATCTTAGAAGCATGAACTCGCATTATATAATTAATAATCGTATTATTTGTACCCAGCAGTTTCGGTTTCGGTTCGTAGTTGCCAGGTTTTGCCAGGCTCTTTCATGACGTCAAAAACCAGACAATGCGTTGTCACGTGAGCCCGGAAAGCCGTGACGCCGTGTAGGCATGTCGTCTGCTTGACACGCACGTGGTGCGCGTAAACACGGAGAGCCGGGAGGATCGCGGGATGACGCAGACGAGGAAGAAGACGCCGCGGTTCGAACCCCGACAACCACTTCATTTTTGATCCGCTGGCCAGCGATTCCGAAGAGGAGGCAGGCGTCAGGCCCGACGCAGCTCAGATTGTGCCAGCGAACGCCGAGCGTGTAGGCAACGTCAAATGGTAAAGGCGCGTTCACACTACGCCGACGATCGGCCGATTTCAGTCTGGCGATGGTCGGCGGCAGCGATTTTCGTGCCGTCGGCGCGTCTGTCACACTGCGCAGACGCCGACCGAGCACCCCAAGCAACGCAAAATGTTGCTTAAACGTTATCTGAATGTTCAAGAATGTCGGTGCAAAACGTTGCCTTCATGTTGCTAATGTCACTATTTTTGATCACCAGATAACGTTACACTTCAACGTTTTTGCAACGTTTAGAGAACGTTGATGTGATGTTATGTTGACGTTGGATCAACAAGAAACGCCCAGAAAAACGTTGCTTCTACGTTGCCTTATTGTATTCTGTTACATTGCATGCACATTCCTCGGGCAGCAGCTGGATAAAAAGCTAAATGAGCAGTACTACCTGCGTGCAGTATGTGCGGTGTGGTCACAGCTGATAGAGGAATCATGCAAAAAGCGTGTCTGCTGCCTTTTGTCAACTGCTACACACATCTCTATATGAATGCAAATCACCTGCCAAAAGATGGTAAGTAGTGATCGTGCACTTTTAAGGCAGACTTGCACTACTGACTTGTTACTTGAAAGATGCAGGCACAATAGTGCAAGAATTACAAATGATACACATGTTAAATCCACTGAAACATTTATTTGACACAATTATGCATCTTCGTCATCCAGCACGCGAATGAGGTCACTGAAATAAAAACACACAAATTACTAATATTCAGGTTTGTGCACTGAAAAAGTAATGAAGAAACAAAAACTTAGTTTGCAAGATAGAATTGTACTGTGTATGGAGTGTGCCAATATTTTTTGGATTACAAATACGAAGGATAAAGCTTGAAGCAAAGACACCCACAAATTTTTTGCCCCTAAAATGTGCTACACCATAGATCGCAGTATAGTAGCATTTCACACTTCTTACAGAGAAGTACAAATAACAAAACAAACATTCTTGGTTGCCTCTATGTCCCATGCATTTTAACTACCTCTACTGCCCCACACAATATGCCTCATGTTCGGCACTAGGCTCAACACTTAGATGTCAATTGGCTGAAATCAATACAGAATGTGCCGTTTCTAGTACAATGCAGAAGTTCTTCTAAAGAGTTGCACATAAGCCTATACAATTAACCCAGCTTCCACACGCAAATCGGGAACATTGGCTCTGACTTGCCGTTTTTTGCAGCGCGCCGGTGCGTGGCGAAAGTGATCGGCAATGTCATGCCTAAAATCCACTTCTTTCCCAGATGGGCAAGAGAGCCGAAGTGAAGCTGCAAAGACACAGTATCACAGCATTACACAAGTAACACTAGAAATCGATACCTGCTACAGTTCAGAACTGCACTTCTACAACTTCTGTTACAAATTTCAAACATGTACACACTGAGATGCGTACCTTTTGGTCTGTTATATGCCTCAGCACATTTACTTTTGAATTATGTCCTAAAAGAAACTGTTCTGTGGATTTGCCTTCCAGAAAATTATAAATTCATGAAGCATGCTTTTCTTCATGACTCCTTCACGACAAACTATAAAGTGTTAGAATTATTGTGATATGATAAGGGCTTTCCACAATAAAACACAAAATTTGTACAAACCAATGATAATATTCATGAGCTTCAACTCCATGAATGGCCTCTTGCCCTTCCTGCCAGTCAGGCAATAGCCTTTGGCTAGCTCATCGGTAATGGCCCTTTTCATTAGCTGCCGCACTACGTCCTTCTGGCAAGAGCCTCCAATCAAAGCCAGATGGGAGATCTGAGAACATTAGAATATGTAATAAATATTTATATTTTGATCTAGTCAGATACAACTCAAATAAAGCAGCATTTCCCCTAAAAGGTCCCCCACCAGTCAATGGAGTCAACTGATTGTCATGACTCCGGGGTTAGTCCATTTAAGTCGCTGTTAGCCGCCTTTCATGTGCCACTCCCTGTAATGTCATTCACTGAGGTTAACCACGACGTCCTGAAAATCAGTCAACGCCAATGGTTGGAGGGGGATCCTTTGAGGGGAAATGCCGCTTTTTTCTTGAGTTGTGTCCGACTATAGTAACTATAAATGACTCTGTACACTCAGAACAATTGGTTAGTTAATGAATGAAAACATGAATCCTCATTAGTTACTTGACCCGCAAGTATGTAACTGCCTTGAGCATATTTTTCACAGTAGAAAGAAGGCAGGAAGATGGGATTCATGACAACACATAAGAACAAACAAGGGTTGAGAAGGAGCCTTAGTCCACTAGTCAACATTTTAACAAATGCTCATATTCATCTGGGCGAGTGCGTTCATCACTTGGAGCGGTTAAATAGAGCCTTCACTTCCTTCAGGAAGAATTACAGGCGAGGGAATGGAGTTCAGGGAACGGCTAGGTGATTAATGTAAATTAGAAAAAGGTATTGCACAGACATTGGAAAAAAAGGTCAGCTTGACCTGAACAGAAGTAACATAAAGAGGCTCCCCCACCAATGATGACCACACTTGCCCAGATGGAGAAGTTCTCTTGTTGAAATGTTGGCTAACGAACTAAGGCTCCCCCTCAACCCTCGTTTGTTTTGTATTGTACATATTTTGTCACAGGCAGTTTAATCAAATAGCCCATAGCGTCTTCTGCACCTCCCCCTTCCTCCCTTCAAAGTGGGGCCATTGCAGCTGGGATTAGGTCTCAGCTTCCAAATGCCACAGCAGTTAAGCCACCCTGCCTCATATATCATACATTAAGCCTTCATGTCCAGAAGACCAACTTCAAGTGTTCGCATAAGGCATCATTTTCACAAACGACACCAAATGAAATAATCACCTGTATTTGAAATGAAGAAAAAAAAACAAATAGCACTTTAGGTTTTTAAGCTCATACAAAGTAAAGAAGCACTTGCCAAGGTCTTTCTATTTTCTGTATCATCCAGGAGGCACTCCAGACTCTCAACTTCTTCAAAAGTTGAAAGGGGCAAGAGCTGGAGGACTTCCAAGCTTGCTGAGGGCACTGGTCGTGCATTTCCCTGGGCGTTTTGAAGACGTTGCACACTTTCTGTCAGATGATCAATTTTTTCTTCCACCTTTGCCAGCATTTTTAAGGCATTTTTCAGAAGCCCTGAGACAGAAATGCAAAAAAATAAAAAAATACACTGAAATAACGACACAGCAAAAATGAACTGCTGCCTAGAATTCCCTAATTGACCAAATTTTAGTTGTACTAACCTAGGAAAGCACCGCAACACAGAAGTAACCATGTCCACTAGCAATTTTAGTTACTCTTTCAAAATACGTTGCGTATTAGATGCTGATTGCAACTAAGTAGAGGCACAAGTGTTCACCTTGTATCGCACTTTCCTCTTGACCAGGCGCTGCCGACACTGCTATATTTCTAGGAGCAGGGCGGGCAGCAAAAGGCATCTGCTGCACAGGTTTCTGACCAGCTGCAGGAGCATGATCACTGCTGTCAATGCTGTCATCGCTAGAGATGAAAGATGTCACTTTCCTCTGCCTCTTGTTCTTTGGCACTTCACTGTCATCCTCAGACTCTACAAGGTTAAAAATGGCTAAAGTCATTAGTCATTTCAATAAATTAGTGAACTGGTAAAGTAATGTTCATGAACAGTAGCGAAGCATATAACAAATGTAGGACTCAATGAAGCATGCTGGGCAAACACACTTCAGCAGTGGTGGACGCTCACCTGCGTAGAGGAGCTTCTCAGTGGGCCTCCTAACCCTCTTTTTCGCATGCTCATCATCCGTTGTGAGATCAGAGACTTCTTCAGCCTTCTTTTCTCTTTTTTTGGCTTCCCAGTAGGTCACTACATGCAAGGATTTCAGTATTTAAAAACCAACCACATTGAATGGGGTAGCTAAAAAGCAATTCAGTAAGCAACACAGAGGTTCGTAAAAGCAGCTCTGACATGCGATTAATAACAATAATGCGATTACAATACAAATGTAACGCTAATCACTGAATCAAGATTTCGGAATGTTTTGCCATTTCATCTGAAAAGTTTATAACACTGAAATTACAAACCCAGCAGCTCAGAATGCATACTCCAATCTGAGGCATTTGAGGTGCACAATAAATAAATAAATAGAATAATACACTAACGAAAGAAGACATACCAGCTTCGCCCAAAACGCGGCATTTATGGGCTGTCCATGCCTCTCCTGGCTTCTCGCAACTTTTTATTGCACTTCGGCATCGGGACGGATTCCTGTAGGGCGGCCAAAGTGCTTCACCATTTTTCACCCAAGCTTTGGGCACTGCAGCCACTCCGTCACCGCTGGCAAACTCCACAATGAAAAACATCCTGCGAGAACAAAACGTGATTAGCTAGTATGCAAGCATGCCCACAGGCCTAACTGCCAAAATAAAGACATTTCAAACTGGCAAGGATAGAAAAATAAAATTGAGCAACGCTTCATAGCTGTTACAACTTGCTGGGGGCTAACTGGTAAGAATTTTTGCGGGCGCTAAATTGCATTAAACGGCCGCGCAGACTAATGAAGCAACATAAGCTAAGTGCATGCCGATTTAAGGTTTTAGCATCATGTCGCGATTCTCAAATAATGGGTGAGAAGAATGTTCAAACATCGTAACAATCCATCTCCACCATGTGTTATGCGTGGGCAGCGCAGCAACGTTATGCTCACACTGCAATAAGAATTTTTGTCGGAAAAAACACGCAGAAACGCGGATGCCATTCAACCGCAGCGGGAAAGAAAAGAAGTGCTTAAATGTATGGCCACCCGTGAACGACAGCATGCTGACTTAACTATGCCTACGAACTAAAAACAGTGCCTTCAAATCAGTAGCACAAGTATAATATGCACTCACCTGTAAACTATTGCACAGCCCCGAAAAGTCAAAGACGACGTTCAGACCCTCAAGCTGCAATGCAATCGATGCAACTGCGAATTGAGCGCGCGCACATGGTCACTTTGGATTGGATTGGATTGTCTCTTCTTGTCCTCTGTGCTCATGACAGCATTTTTTTTTTGTCCTGTACGTGTAAAAGCATTTCAATTGTAAAAAAAATCTGTTTTTTTTTGTGTTTAGTATTCAGTACTTTTATTTTTAGAGATATTTCTGTCATGTAAATATGTTTTTTGAGTTTACTGACAAAAGTATTTTGTCATTTTTTGGCTTAGGTGGTTTCTAGCTTAGGTAAAACGCAGCCAAGCCAAGCCAAGCCACACGGGCATGCAGTTATGGCGGCGACTATCCGCTGCGTATAGCTGCGCTGCAATTTTGTGCTGACGAGTGCATATCTATAGCCGGTGTGTGATATAGGTGTTTTGAAAGTGCATTTGTATCTTCCCATCGTTTCTTTTCTGGTACTCCTCATGCACAAGCCTACCTTGAGCAAATGCTCGCGTTGCTTGTACGCGAGCCAACTTCAGTGCATCATAACTAGCATTGTGTGGATGTGGATGTGAATTTACACCGACTGTTCCCGGAATATGGAGAGGATTAAGCGAAGCCTCGTTGACGTTGGAACTAGACAAAAATTCAGGCGCAGAGCAAGCCAAGTAGCAGCACTCTGTCCATCTGATGAAGCTGCGATGCAGCCAGAACCGTCCACAAGCCGTAATGCACCGGAGGCAGACGAAGAACCTCGTGAGACTGAGTGTGTGTTTCACGAATATGGGTCCGGCGACAACACTATCAACGATGGGGAATTTGTGTCTGCACTGCCCTTAATTGATCCACGAGCAAGTGGCGAAGTTTCTGAACCTCCAGAATTTTCGGCAAACGAGAGCAGCGAGAGTGAAGCGGATTTAACGCCGACAGTACGCGACCAGCTTCGTACGTGGGCTGTGAGTGGTAACATTTGTGCCGTACAAGTTACTAAGCTTCTAAAGATCTTACAACCATACCACCAAGACCTGCCTTCTGACGCCAGAGCACTGTTGCGTACTCCTCGTTCCAGCACAGTAACCATCATGGGCAACGGTAGTTACTGCTTTTTCGGGGTGACTGATAACATCCTTGAACAATTAGAAAGTGGCTCCATACCGTTGAACACTTCAGTGATCTCACTGTCGATAAACGTCGATGGTGTTCCCATATTTCGGAGCTCGTCGAAGCAGTTTTGGCCCGTTCTTGTGCGAGTTGAGGAGAGCTCAAGACATGAGCCTTTCCTTGCAGCTCTATACATGGGCGACTCTAAGCCCGAGAATGTTGAAATGTACATGCGAGACGTGCTGAAGGAGCTTGCTTCACTTCTTGAAGTTGGATTGCAGCATGGTGAGGCTATTTATGCAGTGGTTGTGCGTGCATTTGTTTGCGACATGCCTGCGCGGGCTTTTCTTAAGTGCACTAAAGGACATGCAGCATACTTTGCTTGCGAAAAATGCACGCAAAAGGGCGTGTACTCTGAAGAGCACAGGAAAGTGATATTTCCTGATGCATTTGCCCCTTTGCGTACAGATGAAGATTTCAGAAATATGGTACAACCCAACCACCATAATTCTGCTTCACCATTACTTGAGCTGGGTATTGGACTGGTCAGCAAATTCCCGCTAGACTACATGCACCTCGTATGCCTTGGTGCCATGAAAAGACTTCTGGTTCACTACTGGACATCCACAGTCCCATCAGCATCAAAGCTGCCTGTGGGTACACGTCAGAAAATTTCAGAAAAGCTGGTGCAGCTGGCAGTTAACACTCCATACGAGATTCAACGCCACCCGAGGTCACTACGAGCCCTAGAGTTTTGGAAAGCATCGGAGTTCAGGAACTTCCTCGTGTACTTCGGCCCTGTAGTGCTCAAACACCATCTGGCTCACCAGTTCTATGTTCATTTTTTGAAACTGAGTTGTACCATTACCATACTGGCATCACCCAAGCTCTGCATGGCTTACTGTAACAAAGCTGAGGAGTTGCTTCTTAACTTTGTTACAGAAGCGGGCAGCCTGTATGGTAATGGCATATATACTCTCAGCACACACAGCCTCATGCATTTGGCAGAGGATGTGCGACGATTTGGCTGTCTGGCATCGTTTTCCGCCTTCCCATATGAAAGTTTTCTTGGGAAGCTGAAGAAACTAGTGAGAGGCCGTGCCCTTCCAACCCAGCAAATTTTCATGAGGGCAACTGAACTGAAGCTGCTGAACAAGCAGTCATGTCATCCTGGCAGCAATGACATTAAGCTTGCTAAAATGCACGATAGTGGACCTGTCCCACCAAATTTCCAAGGGCAGCAATTCAGTAAGGTGACAATTCAAAACAAAGTGCTTTCTACAAAGGCTGGAGATAACTGCGTGAAGATGAAAGATGGAAATATTGTCCGAATAAGGAATGTGTTAGTAGCTGATAGAGAGGTCTCCATCTGTGGACAGTATTACACCAATATTAGTGGCTTTCACAATGCAGTGCTGCACCTCACTGATATCGGTGTTTACAAAGCCAAGGAGCTTTCTCAGAGTCTCAGTATGTGGGATGTAAGAGAGTTCTCTGAAAAATGTGTGTGTCTACCATGGAGCAAGAACACAGATGTTATTTTCCCTTTGCTCCCATTGTGAAGACCCTTGGCTCGCAATCTCCCATCGGACATTTTTTGTTATCTGATGCATAGAGTCCGTGTCACCCTTGTGTAGAGCACTTCAGCAGCACACTTTCCTACGCTAAACTGACACCTTGTCGCAGCCTGTAGCTTTCAAAGGCAACACTTGCGAGGACGTTGAGCCACACAGACCTGCAAGCAAAATTAGCACGAGCACGTTGTCCGGGAACTTATCTGCATTCTAGTTTGTTTTTATCAGGTGGTGAACATTGCTCAAGCACTCTACACAAGGACGACGCAGACTACATATATGCGTGAAAGCTGATTTGACAATCTCATAGGCTGTTAGTGCGAGAGCAGCAATATTGTAATTGAATAGATGTGCAGTATCCTAAGTGTAAGAGAGTTGGACTTATATGACATCATACTCGGCCTTGATTTCCTTAGTGAGCACGCAGCCCTTATTGACTGTGCTACAAGTGTTGTTGAGTTGGACCTACCGTACCTCTCAGAACCACCTGCCCCAGTTGTGCACCGTCTCTGTACTGCCGAGTTCACCCGCTTACCACCTGAAGCCGCTACTTACGTATTGTTTAAATCTGTTCCACCTCTTCCTAACGGCCAGTATATCATCACCCTTGTCCTTGATTTGCCCGTCACAAAGAATGTTGCCCTTGCCCATACGGTTGTCGCAGTCTCGGCAAACAGCGCGTGGTTACCTGTTCTCAACTTCAGTACGCACTTCCAGACGCTTCCTCAAGGCATGTGCCTCGCCACGCTGTCCCCTACCGATGAATACGTGATCTCTGCAGTCACAAACTGTGTATCGTCCTCTCCGGACGATCATGTCACAGCTCTTTCGAGACCTGACCACTTTGCCAATATGATCGCTTCAGATCTCTCTGCCGACCAAGCCGAGGCGCTTACCCATCTTCTGGCATCTTTTCAGGACATATTTGACTTCAATGACCGCCCTTTAGCTCGTACGACTATTGTGAAGCATCGTATCAACACTGGTGACGCCGCTCCTCTGCACCGCCGGCCTTATAGGGTGTCCAGTTCCGAACGCCAAGTGATACAACAGGAAGTCGAAAAGATGCTCGCTAAGGACATAATCGAACCGTCGTCCAGTCCTTGGGCCTCTCCAGTCGTCCTTGTTAAAAAGAAAGACGGCAGTTGGCGTTTCTGCGTCGACTACCGCCACCTGAACCGCATCACAAGAAGAGACGTCTACCCACTCCCTAGGATCGATGACGCTCTCGACTGTCTCCACGGATCTCAATACTTTTCTTCCATTGACCTTCGTTCCGGTTATTGGCAAATCGCCGTTGACGAGCAGGACCGCGAAAAGACAGCTTTCGTCACACCCGACGGTTTATACCAGTTCAAAGTGATGCCGTTCGGACTTTGTAATGCACCAGTTACTTTCGAATGGATGATGGACTCACTCCTTCACAGATTTAAGTGGACTACGTGTCTGTGCTACCTTGACGATGTTGTTGTCTTCTCGCCCACATTTGCCTCGCACCTTGAACGTCTCAGGAGTATCCTGACTGTCTTTCGTATGGCTGGGCTCCAGCTCAACTCGTCCAAATGCCAATTCGGCCGCCGGCAACTCACCATTCTGGGACATCTCGTCGATGCCTCCGGTGTACGTCCTGATCCAGCTAAAATTGCAGCGGTGCAACAGTTCCCTCGCCCAAATTCTCAGAAAGACGTGCGCAGTTTTCTTGGGCTGTGTTCCTACTTTCGCCGTTTTATTCAAGATTTTGCCCTTATCGCTCGTCCACTCACTGACCTCCTGAAGACGGACACAGACTTTACCTGGGGCTCTGATCAACAAAATGCGTTTTCCACGCTTGTCCGCCTGCTGACATCATCCCCGATTCTGGCACATTTTGATCCCGCGGCCCCTACTGAACTCCGCACGGACGCCTGTGGCTACGGGATCGGAGCCGTGCTGGCTCAACGCTCCCGGGGCCCACACCACGTGGTTGCGTATGCTAGCCGCCTGCTTTCACCTGCCGAGCGAAATTACTCCATTACGGAACGTGAGTGCCTCGCTCTAGTTTGGGCTGTAGCTAAATTCCGGCCATACTTGTTCGGGCGTGTTTTTTCTGTTGTCACGGACCACCACGCCCTATGCTGGCTGTCCACGCTAAAAGACCCTCCTGGGCGTCTTGGCCGCTGGGCGCTACGCCTTCAGGAATATTCGTACACTGTCGTGTACAAGTCTGGACGTCTCCATCAAGACGCTGATTGCCTGTCTCGGTACCCTGTCGAGCCACCTGCTCTTAGTGATACTGACGATATCCCTTCCCTGTTTGGCATTTCTGATCTACACAACATCGCCGAGGAGCAGCGCAAAGACCCATATTTGCAAACCATCATCGAGGGCCTCAGCTCTGGAAGCTTCAAGCGCTCCCTGCAGCTCTTCGTTACTAAAAATGACATTCTGTATCGCCGCAACTTCCGTCCTGACGGGCCCTCACTCCTTCTAGTCATTCCCCAGCAGCTGCGGTCTTCTATAATTCCAGAACTCCATGACCTGCCTGCAGCTGGCCACCTCGGTGTGGCACGAACTTACGACCGCATACGGCATCGTTTCTTTTGGCCTGGATTATACCGTACAGTCCGGCATTACGTCACCAATTGCAACCTTTGTCAGCGCAGAAAGAAGCCTTCGGCACCACCTCCTGGTCTTCTGCATCCTATAGACGTGCCTGTGGAGGCGTTCCACCGTGTAGGGCTCAATCTTCTCGGACCATTCCCGACCTCGGATTCCGGAAATAGGTTGATCGCAGTAACCACAGACTATGCCACTCGGTATGTGATCACCCGTGCGCTGCCTACGAGCTGCGCGACCGATGTCGCTGACTTTCTTTTGCACAGTCTTATTCTACAACATGGTGCCCCTCGTCAATTACTCACAGACCGCGGACGCTATTTCCTGTCCAGAGTTGCCGACGACATCCTGCGTTCGTGTTCTACCAAGCATAAGATTGCCACAGCATACCACCCACAGACAAACGGGCTAACCGAGCGTTTGAATCGAACATTAACAGACATGTTGTCTATGTATGTCTCCCCCGACCACAAAGACTGGGATCTCGCCTTGCCCTATGTGACGTTCGCTTACAACACCTCCAGGCATGACACAACTGGTTACTCTCAAAATGAAGAGAGACTTTTTCGAGTGGTTATTTCAGATCAGAATTCCTGGTTTTTTCTTAGGTATGTGCGAATAGTGCTTTCTCAGAACTGAATCTAATATGAATGATTTAGTCAAAAAATGAATCAAATATTTTCATGATTATTCGTTATTTGTGTGAGTATGAAAAACAGCTGTAACTGTTGTTAGACATATTATAACTCAGTCTGTATATTAACATTGCGACCTTCATGTAATACCCATAGGAAAAATACATTTTACTTCTGATGACGACAGCATATAAACTGATTCAAATCCCAGTTGATGAGAGCGGCGAAAGTTTGAGCTGTGGCCTCCGAGATAAGGCATTCCGCAGGATTTTCGAATGCTCACTGAACACTTAAAGGCCGTATCTTAGCATTATGAATGTCACCACATGAACAGAAAGCGTTGTAGTATTGAACCCTCCTTTCTGTCTGATTGCGGCAGCATGCTGTGTGGTGTCGGAGTTATCGAATACAATAATACTTGAGTTAATATGTGAACATTTTGAATATTCGCACACACCTACTTTTTCGATTAAATGTATGATGCCACTGAGTGCTCAAATGTAACTTGGAGTTTATCTTTGAGATTTTGTTAGCACTGAAAAGTACAGCCATTGGTTATGTGCCCTGTGAACTGACTTACGTGTTAGAAAATAATTACTACCGAAATGGCCTTCATGTTATAATAAAAGTGTGTCATATGTATCACTGAACGTGTTTGTGTGTTGTCAATTCATAGAAAATTTGAGGAGCCCTAGTGGCTTTGTCAGTATTATGTACATGTTACAAAATATGAATGTCATCTGAACATTGGTCACACTGAACGTTGGCGAGATGTGTATGCCTAATGTTGGTGCTCTGATGTCTAGAAACGTTACTCTGACGTAAATTTGAAACATATACCTAACGTTAGTGCTCTGATGTCTGGAAACGTTACACTAACGTAATTTTGAAACGTCATAGTAACATACCAGAGGCAACGTTGCAGCAATGTGAGATTTTGTCACATAACGTTGCATGGAAGTTGGTACTTACAGGCAACGTTGAAGCAACATTATGCGTTACTTGGGACCGGTCGTCGCCTGACGAGCGCATTGCCGTCGTGTCGCCGAGATAGCAGCCGTCGGCCGACCCGTGTGTCACACTCTGCCGACAACAGCGCCGACCTCACGCCGACGTTGTCCCATCCCGACAGTTAGACGCTGCTTCTTCGTGCGCGCTGCTCGTCTGCTAGCTCCGTTGATGAAGGCGTCGTGGAAATCGAACTTATCTTCTATTATGGGACGAGTTCGCACTAAAGCGATGTGAAGAGTAGGCCTTTTATTATAGCACAGTCGACTTCCAAAGCGCCGTCAACTGCGGAAGCGAGACCACCTAGGCCTAGCGACGACTAGGGCAGCCTGGGACCAGCGCGCAGTTCAGGCGCGTTCACACTAGGCCGACGGGACCCCGAGGTCGACGCGACATGCAGCGACGCCGACGGTCGCGTCGGACAACCTGGTCGTTCACCGACTAGCCAGTCACACTGCACCGACGACGACGACGACGACGCCCCAACGACCAAGCGTCGTCCTAGTGTGACAACGCCGCCGACCAAAACGAGACCCGTTGGCCGACGTGCCTTGGGCATATCGGTGGCCGAGCGAAAACATTCGCCGACCAAAAACAAGTAGCGAGCTCAGAGCGCGAAGTGCAATCATTATTTAGACAAATAATGCACGCGCAGCAACATTCATCAAGCCAAATGGCCACTTCGCCGACGCGCCGCTCTGATCGTCGCTTGCGAACTGCCGCCCCACTGCAAGCAGGGACACGGAGCGGTGAGCATCGCTGCGCCGCTCTACCCAAGCTCCGCCCGCAACCGGTGTCGCACTTCGCCGCCGTACAGCAGTCCCTCAGAAAGACTGCTCGAGCAGCGACAAAGCATGCCTGCTTATGTTTCGAGCTTTCGGCAACGGCATCGCTCGCGGGCGCTCCGGGCGACGAGCTCTTCTGCTGCCTGGTTGCCGTGGTCGTCGCTAGGCCTATAGCCTCTTCCGCATCGAAGTCGCAGCGGCCGGCGCTTCGGAAGTCGCCTGCGCTATAATAAAAGGCCTACTCTACACATAGCTTTACTGTCAACAGCATCATCTCACAATAAAATAATAGTATGGTAAATCTCCACGACGTCTTCAGCAGCGAAGCGAGCGGGCGCCAGGCGAGCCGGACCGCAACGTCGGGCCAGCGGCAGCTGCGAGGCGGTTGTGGCAAAAAGTTTGCTTGTATCACAGTCGTTACCTTTGCGAGCAGCTCAGTATTCGTCAGCGATCCTCAAAAATGACACATTTTTCACATTTCTTATCCCAGGGTTTATTATTTACGTCAAGAACACACTTTAGCTCCTTTTTATGACGCCGGCAGACGGGATCCAGGCTGGCCGGCCGGCCGGCATGCTCGGCGTACTTCACGTTCGCACAAGAAAATACATAACATCTATGATACTAGAGAATGCTTCCTACATTAGAGCACGGGCAATATGCCTCTGCAAAAGTGGATCTTTCGGCAACGACATCGCCTGCGGCAACGCCGGGCTAGCCGGGCGTAAAGCACCATCGCACTCGCGAGCGTGCAGAAAAGAAAAAGACTCGTGAGCACTCGTAACCAAGGTTGCTAGGCCGCGAAACCGCAAAACTTGGTCCCGTACGTCAGAAAACTGTGCAATGACGTAGGAAATACTTGCTTGTGTTTTCTTCTCTGTTCCTACGTCACATTGATGCACTAGCGATGGCTCAGACTTCAAGAGAGAGCATTTTCACAAACTTTAAAATGAAATTAAAATATGTTCTAGACCTCCCTTAAATTTAATGCTTCGCTCTTATGGTCCTCACATACAAAGGAAACGTATGGCAGTCTTTTGTACAACCTTGGAATTTGATGTCTCTACCCCTTTAACAGAGGGCTCACTGATACAAAGATTATGACATTTCCTAATATGGTATGCCTCCATTATCTCGCGAAAGCGCTGATCACGATGTCTGAAAAGTACGCCGGTACTAGAAAAAATTGGTTTGCAAATTTTTCCCTTCTGCTCTTCTTTTTTGCTACATTCCCGGTAATGCTCAGGAAGATTCCCATAATGATATTTTAGGGAATTACGGTGTTCACCCAACCTAACGCTCAGGCAACGCCCCGTTTGCTCTACATAGACAGCTCCGCAAGACAACGGTAGTTTGTACACTACACCCAAGCTGCAGGGAACAAACGGGGCGCGGTGCCTAACGGTGCACCCACGCCTGTTCGGCTTATCGCCAACGCCATCTTGCCTGTTCCGTATCTGAGAGCATAAACTGCTCAACTTACTTGGCCAGGAAAAAACCACCTGGACGCCATAGCGGCTCCTACCTTCTTTTTCCTTGTGTGAAACAGCGCAACGGCACAAGGCCAGAGGACAAGAAAGGACGATACACAGCGCTGACTAACGACAGAATGTTTATTCAGTAAGCCATGCTTATAAAGGCGCCAGCGACACTGAAAGACAGAAAAATACAAAGAACCGTGACAGATATCCCTCCGACCAGGCAAGTATTTGATAACACAAGGCTAACACGTGTGCAAAAATTAATGTTATTTCTGCAAGATGGCGACAGAAGGGGTGCTTACACGCCTCTGACCCACCTTGAAGATCTCAGACGCTTCGATAACTTCTCTAGTCAGCTGATCTTTGCGTCTGTCAACAATCCTGCTTTTGTCATACAGAGGCTGGCACGAACAATCACGACAGTGAACACCGATGTGGCGGGCAGCATTCTTGACATCATTTTTGTGCTGCCTCAGCCTATCGTTCAAACAACGACCAGTTTGCCCAACATAGGAACCACCACAACTCAAAGGGATCGAATAAACTAGATTCTCTACACACTTCACAATTTTAACCTGATGCTTTTTTGTGCAGACGGGTTCACCTTCATTTGACTTTTTGGGGCCATTTACACGCGCGCACAAACTTCTCAATTTCACAGGAGCTGAAAACACATCTACTCCGGCTCTCTTACCTATTCTTTTCAAATTATGCGAGACAACATGAATGTAGGGTATGACAGACACATTTTTTCTTCTGGTACTGTGGTCGACTGCGGCAGAAAGTTTCAACTTTTTCAACATCCCCTCCGCTACTGCTGCTAAGACGTTGAGGGGGTATCCTGCAGTAACGAGCCTCTGAACCTGATAATAAAAACTATTGGCAGTCCTGTGGGTGCAAGATTTCTTCATGGCGTTACTGAAGCAAGACGCTACAATGCCCCTTTTTACGAGCTTCGAATGAGAGGAACTGTACGGAAGCAACGGTTTTTTGCTCCTGGGTTCAAAAGACCAGCACATATGTGCAACAGTGAAGTACAGGGTCAAATCAAGAAATTTTATGCAGTCATCAACAGGTACTTCGTGTGTCACTTCAAGAGGCGCGAGGACTTCAGAGAAAACTGAAAGAATGGCATTAACTTCTTGATCAAAATTCACCGCATCACATTTTATCAGAATCAGGTAGTCATCTACAAACCAGAAAACTTTTTCAGCATTTGAGCTAATGAGACGATTTTTAAGCGTCCTGTCAAGCATGGCTAAGTAAAAATCATGTTTAAGGGAGGCATAGCGCGAAAAAAAAAAGACAGGGACGAGAGAGACAAAAGACACGTCCCTGTCTTTTTTTTCGCGCTACGCCTCCCTTAAACATGCTTTACCAACTGGCCCAGAACACCACTATGCTTAAGTAAAAATCGCTGAGCAATGGAGCAATGCACGCTCCTAAGCATATCCCTTTCTTTTGAATAAAAACACGGCCATCCCATTCATCCTAAGTGGACTCAAGGTATGTTTGTAAGAGGGCCAAGAAGTTTTGTACGGAGATGCCGGAAGCATTCTGAAAAGCAACAGCTCCGTACCTGTCAATTACTTCATTCATGCACTTTAGCAGTTCGTCATGTGGGATAGAATAATACAAGTCTTTGACGTCAGTTGAGAAGGCACGCAACCGTTTGTCCTGGTTATTCTTCAAAAAGTCAATTACATCGTCCGGTTTTTTCACCTGGTAAGGGTCGTCAATGTCTGACCAACGTGCCCATCAGTTATTGTTGTCCCTACCTTCTTTAACCCATGTGCCATTCTATGCACGTAGGGCACCACGCAGACTTTCTACCGCTCCCTTCCAACGTTGGATTAAACGTTGGATCCCCCTTTAATCCAACGTTGGATTAAAGGGGGATACAAATCCCAAGATGTTGGAAGGGAGCGGCAGAAAGTCGGCGTGGTGCCCTACGTGTATAGAATAGCACATGGGTTAAAGAAGGTAGGGAGCCGCTATGGCGTCCAGGTTGTTTTTTCCCTGCCAAGTAAGTTGAGCAGTTTATGCTCTCAGATATGAAACAGGCAAGAAGGTGTTGGCGATAAGCCGAAGAGGCGTGGGTGCGCCGTTAGGCACCGCGCCCCGTTTGTTCCCTGCAGCTTGGGTGTAGTGTACAAACTACCGTTGTCTTGCGGAGCTGTCTATGTAGGGCAAACGGGGCGTTGCCTCAGCGTTAGGCTGGGTGAACACCGTAATTCCCTAAAATATCATTATGGGAATCTTCCTGAGCATTGCCGGGAATGTAGCAAAAAAGAAGAGCAGAAGGGGAAAATTTGCAAACCAATTTTTTCTAGTACCGGCGTATTTTTCAGACATCGTGATCAGCGCATACGCGAGATAATGGAGGCATACCATATTAGGAAATGTCAGAATCTTTGTATCAGTGAGCCCTCTGTTAACTTGGCAGACTGTGAAATTGATTTCTTAGCCTAAGCGTTGCATTGACTTCCTTTTTTTTTTGATAACGGTTTTTTAACTCATCCTTCCATAGCGATCGATGAGTGGCGCCTGAGGCCTCAATTCCATTTTTTCCCTCCGACTTGGTCTTTCGAGGAGGGACCGCGTGTGGTTGTGTTTGTTTTGAAGTTTTTAAAGGGACTGCCTTATATTGCGCGTGTCAGCAATAAACCTCAGTTGCGAGTTAGCGCTTGTCTGCGTCGTTTCCTATCCGTCCCTTGCGTTCCTTCTGCGCTATTTTTACATCATTCCCCTAGTGAGCCGGCACTAATATCACCTCAATTTCTTAGGAATGTTGTCTGGTCCCTTTCAGTATCTGTTGTGCCACAGTCGAGATCCTGCCTCCTTCCAAGCTACGGACGGTCAATTTGGAGTCCGAGAAGATTGTATCCGCGTCAGTGCTAACTATGACTAGTGCCGTAGCTGCCTCTACCGCTATTTCTGAAGATTTTTGTCACGGCCGACAACGAGTCCGGCAGCGCCCGCGGACGTCCACTACTGCTTGTGCTAACGCTCGCTTGGTATACTCTGCGCGTCCACACACACAGCTCCTTTGTCCGTTTCGTATTTTTTTATGTAGAATTATTGCCGTAGCTTTCCTCTTTTGATTGGAACAATGTCACGTAAAGCACGTGATACGCACACATTTGGAGTGATGTCAGATTGACGTTTCATCACGTTCGAGGTGGAGCGCATATGGCAGGTTATCTCACATCATGAATGGTAGTTTACCAATATCCCTCAAGAGAAAAGTATACAACAGCTGTATCTTACCGGTACTCACCTATGGCGCAGAAACGTGGAGGCTAACAAAGAAGGTTCAGCTTAAGTTAAGAACAACGCAGCGAGCTATGAAAAGGAAAATGATAGGTGTAACTTTAAGAGATTGGAAGAGGGCGTAGTGGGTGAGGGAACAAACGCGGGTTAATGACATCCTAGTTGAAATCAAGAGGAAGAAATGGGCTTGGGCAGGGCATGTAATGCGAAGGCAAGATAACCGCTGGTCCTTAAGGGTAACGGAGTGGATTCCAAGGGAGGGCAAACGTAGCAGGGGACGGCAAAAAGTTAGGTGGGCGGACGAGATTAAGAAGTTTGCGGGGGTACACGGTGGCCGCAACTGGCAAAGGACAGGGTTAATTGGAGAGACATGGGAGAGGCCTTTGCCCTGCAGTGGGTGTAGTCAGGCTGATGATGATGATTATGATGGGTTCCTGAGCATCCGCAGGGACATCCTCGCAGGGGGATGATGGTGAGCAGTGCGTCACTACGGACCCGAGCACCCGTGATTAGCCGTGCGTGGCATCACCGTGTCCGGGGAAAACGGGATCCTGGTGGTTGAGCCAATGGCGAGCGTTTGGACCTTTAAGGCCCCTCGGCGGAGGCAACACACCATCTTAAAAAAATGTCGTACGCCAAAAAAAGGACGAAACAGGAAGGAAAAACACAGAACAGGAAAGAGGCGCACTTCCAAATTTTTTTTGGCGTGTTCTGTGTTTTTCCTTCCTGTTTCATCCTTTTTTTGGCGTGTTCTGTGTTTTTCCGTCCTGTCTCGTTCTTTTTTTTGGCCTCTTTCCTGTTCTGTGTTTTTCCTTCCTGTTTCGTCCTTTTTTTGGCGTACGACATTCTTTCAAGACGATGTACCAACTAACCCGTTAAGAAGTTCCACTTTGGCCCCAGCTTCCTGTAAACGGCACCTCCAGCCTGACCCGACCGGGGGAAATCGGCAGTCGCCTCTTCCTATCCTCCCGTCTATCTTTAAGGGGACAGGGTAGGCCCTATACCTCCCATGTATTTTAGCCTGTGTTTGTGACCCGTTTTCTCAGGATCTGTAAAGGTTAGAACAATCATATTGGTACCGTTGAAATTAGCTCTCCAAGTTCTCGTTACTGAACCAGAAGTATTATGTAATAAAAAGATGCTTTTTTTGTTCTTGTTTTTAGTGAACCTGCTCATTTTTCAGGCCAAAATGGCCAATGAATAACTTGTCAAACAAAATTCCTTGAACTAATTTTTATAATTCTGGTTCAGCAGATTTCCCCCTAGGCTGCAATAATGTTGGCAAAAAATGATGTTTCTAGTTGCTGCGGTTCCAGAGAAAAAGGGGCAAACGTTGCGAAAATCGACATTTCGAGGAAAATAGCTTTGAAGTAAATAAAAGCGCTTTATAGCAACTCTGCACGCTATAAATGCTTGCGGATGTATCAGATCAGTAACCACCAGCCTCGTAACCACCTCCAGAGTCAATCTTTCTCTTCTCCGTTTGCTGCCTTGCTTTTCAGGCCTCTTTTGTAACCAGCTGTGCAGCCCTGTATGCAAAGTACAGTCGTCGCTCCCAGCAGCTGCACCTTTTCCTATGCGTCGTAAGATATACACGATCCTCGCGTTGACTTCATAGAGGCCCGACATTGCCTTTTTTGACGTCTGGAATTGATGCGAAGAAGAGCACCTTACGTAGTTGAGAGATAAGTGCAAGCAACGCATTTTCGAGCTGCTGCAAGTCCCCACTGCACACTTTACGCGCACAGCTTTCACGATGGCACATGACAGCATGTCAGCGTCAATCATAGCATAGCCAGGGTCACAAAAACTCGCGTTTAGGTCATCCATTTGTGCTGCCGAGTGCGACAGCTTTGACGAAGACGCGCACGCGGCGGCCGCTGCGTCCAGCGTCGGAATGCATTGCGAGGACTTGGTGCCATGAGGAACGAACTTATGACGATTCCCGTGAAGGCGCCGCTTTTGAAATAACTTCTTCGTCTTCGTCATATAATGAACGCTTACAATATAGCCTCAAAGCAATAAAAACCGATTTTGACCGTGAAAGCAAGCCGAGAGAGAAGCAAAACAACCCGCGTCCCGAGATATCCTGGCAGTGTCTGAGAATTGTTTTCGCTAAAAACGGAACGCTAGGTATTTACTGCTGTTGCCAGTCGACCAGTAACTATTCTGCTAAACATGGAGAAAATGGGCGTTTTTTTCCATTGTTTATTTTTTAAACCTACGAGAAGTACAGATCTCTGATAGGTGTGAAAGGAGGCGTGGTCGGTCACCACCTAGGTTTCGGAAAAGGTCAATTTTCGAGGTAAATACGTGCACACGCAAGTGACCAATTGGAAATCGTGGAAGAAAGATTGGGAATTCCAAATGCCGAAAAAACTAAGAATCTATTTTTTTTTTTCAAACTATTTGCCTACCCTGTTCCCTTAACTTTCCTACCTCTTTCTTACAACTCTCCTTTCTCTTCCTCTTTTCTTCGTTTTTTTTTTCACTCTTCATAGGTGGTGGTGAAAAACTTTATTTTAATCCTCGGAGAGAATTTGGGGATCAGAAGACACCGCTACATGGTTGGTATCCTTAGTCCGGGGCACCGCACGACGAGGCCCCGTCTCGCGCCCGCTTTACTAGAGCCCTTTGGGACCCCAGTGTGGAGCAGTTGAGGAGGGCAGTGTCCCATGCCTCTCGGGTGGGCGTGGGGGAGGGGGAAAGGTGAGGATTCTGATTACATGCCCACACCATGTGAAAGATATCGCAGATCTCTCCACAGTGCGGGCAGCGCCCATCTGTGTTCGGATCAAAGTGTTTGGCGATGGCAGGACAGAGAAAAGTTCCTGTCTGCAGGCGCCGCAGAGTTCGCTCCTCCGCCTTACTCAACCCCTTGGCAGGTGCCGGGTAGAGGCGGTGGCTATCGCAGTAATGCATTAAGATTTCCCAGAACAGCAGAAGCGGTTTATGGGCTTCTGAGCCAGGAGAGTTAGGATGAGGAGCCCGGTGTGTGAGCGCTCGGGCGGCCGCATCAGCGGCCTCTTTGCCTCGTAGACCCTGGTGACCAGGAGCCCAGATTACCTTTGCGCGAGTTGGATCGGCGGGAGCCCGTCTTAGAATTTCGGAGGTAAGAGGCGATATTTCCCTTGCAAGATAGTGTTCACAGGCCCGGCGGGAGTCAGTGATAACCGTTCTCGATTTTGGATCAGTGGCAGCGAGAGCTATTGCGACTTCCTCCGCTCGCGTTGAATTTGGGGCCCGAAAATATAGCCCATCGACATTCAATCCCCGGTGGACTACGGCAGCCATATAGAATCCTGCGGGCGACGGCCCTGTGATGTCCACGTAGTAGACTCCCTCTTTAGATCCATACTGCATCTTAAGCGCGTGAACCCGCGCTTGCCGTCTGCCTTCATGTGAAGTCATGTGCATGTTTCGCGGGAGCGCAGCGACCCAGAGCATGTGGGGCCACAACACCGGAATGTTCTCCGTCCCCTCCGGTATGCATGTGTGTTGGATGTGTAAGCGGTTTAGCAGGCGGCGACCAGGAGCCGTCTGCGAGAGCCGCGTGTATTGGTTCACGAGGTGAGCCTCCCGCAGCTCCTGATAGGAGTTTACCACTCCCAACGCCTTCAGTTTGCCGTTGGAGGTAGCCACCGGGAGGTCCAGTGCTCGCTTTGTTGCCTTCATGATGATGGCGTCAATGCGCTCGTCGTCTTTTTTGGTGGTGCGTAGGTAAGGCACGGCGTAGAGGGTCCGGCTGGTCACGAAGGCATGTGCGAGGCGTAGCGCGTCCGTACCCCGCAGACCACCCCGCTTTTTGGAAACGCGGTGGATCATGCGCCCTACCTGTTCATCCATGCGCTTGAGTGTCGCTATAGTAGACTAATAAACAGATTCACAACAGCGCTACGGAACGAGGACAGAAGGAACACGAAAAACACAGGACGGGCGCTGACTACCAACTCTTTATTGCGTGAAAAAACCAGCACAGATTTATACTATTTCCTGGACCACGTGATGCACTGTCAGCCACGGGACACAGCGAAGGAACGCCTCACACGTTTGGGGAGTCATCACACAGCTCGACAGAACTCATAAAACGTGCATGCACTATCAAAATATAGCATTGCCAAGCTAATGATAAAGGGACTAGCAGATACAAAGATGTGCATGACCCAGCTACAGCGTACGACAACTACAGCTCAGATAGGCAAGAAAATGAGTACTTCAAAGCAAAGCGGAATCTTTGGGCTACGTAAAAACATAAAAGAGAGCGAGAAGGCGTAAAAGCATGAGAAAAGCATGAGCAAAATGGCGATGAAAAAAAGGGCATGAAACAATAAAAGTTTCTAGGCAATAGGCACAGTCAGCAGGCTAAAAGCGAAAACAAGAAACCGACACCAACAAATAACACGGTAAAAGCAACAATCGTTAAAAAGAGAAAATAAAAGAAAGAAGAAAAACATGAACCACCACCGGCCAAGCAATGAAGACGGTAAAACCACTAAAAGTCTTTAAAAGACAGAGCAGCAAAGTTCCGCATAAGGTCAACAAACAAAACAACGCAAAATAAAACACTATAAGGTGAGATGCGGGGAAAAACCCTTTGTCAGGATGTCTAGCAGTTAAAACGCAAGAATCGCGTCCGTTCAAGAAAAGACTTTTCTTTCTCCTGTAAACAGACAGATGAGCTGCTGATGCACTCGTCCCCAGCCTTTTCAATCAAAAAACCTTCAATAATCTCCCTTTCTATTCTACTCCTTGCGGTCGCGAGAAACTTGGTGTCTGAAAACATAGGTCGACAATCGTGACGGGGTTGGTTACAGTGTAGTGCCATGTGGCTCCCAGACTTGTTTTTTACGTTGAGGAAGTGTTCGCTTGCTCTGTCATTGAAGCAGCGTCCGGTCTGGCCGATGTATACTTTTCCACAAGTGAGGGGAATCTGGTAGACAACTGCGGATCGACATTCGGTGTACTGACGGGAATGGTTTACTGAGCAGGTCGCCCGCTTCTTCCGGTTTACCATCGGACACACTCTTGCCAACTTACATGGGGCAGAAAACACAACGTTCACATCGTACCTGGCTGCAACCTTTTTAACATTGTGCGATAGCTTATGGATATAAGGAATTACGGCAACACGTTTCCTTTCCCTGGGCTCTCTCCTTCCCTCTCCTAGCTTCATTTTCTGGAGTAAGGCTTCGCACAGGCCTGCTATGAGGAAAGGTGAGTAGCCAGCTAAAAGAAGGCGTTCAACCTGGTTATCAAAGCTGTAATCAGCCATGTGCTCGCAACTTTTTGTTAGTGACGCATGAAGTGCGCTAGTTGCGACTGCCCGCTTCACAAGTTTGGAATGCGCACTGTCGAAGGAGAGTAAACCTTTCTTCGATCTAACGTTGCACGACCAACACACTCGCTCACCACTAAAAACCAGCAACAGATCTAAAAACTGGATCCTGTTCTCTTTTGGCATTTCCCACGTGAAGTTCATTCCACCAGAATAGTCCTTGAACACTCCGACGATCTCCTTGACGGCTTGTGGCATATCAATAGCAGCAGCATTGTCTAACACGATGAGGAAATCGTCCACGTAACGATAGATCTTGACGATGTGCTTGTCATGTAAACGTTCTTGAACTGCCCGGTCCATGGTGGACAAGAAAATATCCGAGAGCACCGGCCGGGGCAACGGAGGAACCAATACAGATTCCCGATTTTTGTATCAGGAGCTGGTCTTCGTACGACACTACTGTGGATTGCAGGTAAAACTGAAGTAGGGTGATGAACCTGTCTTAACCTATTCCGGTTGCATTCTGAAAGCTGACGGCTCCGATCTCGTCTATCCTTTGGATAACAGCTGTGAAAAGCCCTTCATGGGGAATGGAGTAAAAAAGGTCTTCTACGTCAATTGAAAAGGCCGTAGCAGCATCTTGCATTCCTTGGCGTAGGTCCTCGACAACTTCCAAAGAGCTGCGTACTTGAAACGGGAGAGCTCCAGTCAAACGGTTCAAGCTCTCACAAAGGAAATGTCCAAGGTGTTCCAGCCAGGTGCCTTTTTCCGAAACTATACTTCAGTAAAACATTCCCGTCAGTACACCGAATGTCGATCCGCAGTTGTCTACCAGATTCCCCTCACTTGTGGAAAAGTATACATCGGCCAGACCGGACGCTGCTTCAATGACAGAGCAAGCGAACACTTCCTCAACGTAAAAAACAAGTCTGGGAGCCACATGGCACTACACTGTAACCAACCCCGTCACGACTGTCGACCTATGTTTTCAGACACCAAGTTTCTGGCGACCGCAAGGAGTAGAATAGAAAGGGAGATTATTGAAGGTTTTTTGATTGAAAAGGCTGGGGACGAGTGCATCAGCAGCTCATCTGTCTGTTTACAGGAGAAAGAAAAGTCTTTTCTTGAACGGACGCGATTCTTGCGTTTTAACTGCTAGACATCCTGACAAAGGGTTTTTCCCCGCATCTCACCTTATAGTGTTTTATTTTGCGTTGTTTTGTTTGTTGACCTTATGCGGAACTTTGCTGCTCTGTCTTTTAAAGACTTTTAGTGGTTTTACCGTCTTCATTGCTTGGCCGGTGGTGGTTCATGTTTTTCTTCTTTCTTTTATTTTCTCTTTTTAACAATTGTTACTTTTACCGTGTTATTTGTTGGTGTCGGTTTCTTGTTTTCGCTTTTAGCCTGCTGACTGTGCCTATTGCCTAGAAACTTTTATTTTTTCATGCCCTTTTTTTCATCGCCATTTTGCTCATGCTTTTCTCATGCTTTTATGCCTTCTCGCTCTCTTGAATGTTTTTTACGTAGCCCAAAGATTCCGCTTTGCTTTGAAGTACTCATTTTCTTGCCTATCTGAGCTGTAGTTGTCGTACGCTGTAGCTGGGTCATGCACATCTTTGTATCTGCTAGTCCCTTTATCATTAGCTTGGCAATGCTATATTTTGATAGTGCATGCACGTTTTATGAGTTCTGTCGAGCTGTGTGATGACTCCCCAAACGTGTGAGGCGTTCCTTCGCTGTGGCCCGTGGCTGACAGTGCATCACGTGGTCCAGGAAATAGTATAAATCTGTGCTGGTTTTTTCACGCAATAAAGAGTTGGTAGTCAGCGCCCGTCCTGTGTTTTTCGTGTTCCTTCTGTCCTCGTTCCGTAGCGCTGTTCTGAATCTGTTTATTAAGAATGAACCAACTAGCCCACACCAGAATCCTCTTAGAGCTATAGTACAGTCCGGCCTAAGCCTGTTATTGATGAGCAGACCCAGGATCCGGAGCTCTGCCACTTCTCTGATGGGACCGCCCGACAGAGATATGTGCAGAGACGGGTCCTTGTGGTTTGTCCTGGCGTGTAGAAGCTCTGATTTGGCGGGAGCACATTGGAGACCACAGTCGGCAGCATATGCATCGACTATGTAGGCGGCCTGCTGAAGGCGGTCCTCCATCTCCCCAAGGCTCCCCTCGGTGGTCCAGATTGTAATGTCGTCTGTGTAGAGTGCGTGTTTTATGCCCTTCACCTGAGCCAGTCGGCCGGGCAGGTGCATCATGGTGATGTTGAAAAGGAGTGGTGATAACACCGCCCCCTGTAGTGTACCTCGTGTACCCAGTAGGTACCCAGTACCTGTGTACCCAGTAGTGTATAGAGTACGCGCCGTATTCCTCGTCCTCGATCCGGAGAAGTGCCTGACGCGCAGAGAGGAAGTCTCTGACATAGGCGAAGACCTTCGCCCCACAGTTAGTGGTGGATACCTGAACCGCACCGAGCAGGATGGGTCGAAGTGGGAGTGAAAGAAGAAAGAGAAAAAGGGGCCGCAACGAGGAACATGAAACTTGTGTTTGAGGAAAGGAAATTACGCAGTAACTGTCTCATATATCTCGGTGGACACCCGTCATCCATTTCTCGACGAAGGGAGGAAGTCGGAGTGAAATAAGAAAGGGAAAGAGGGGCCGTAATGAAGAAAATGAAAATTGTGTTTGAGGAAAGGAAATTACGAAGTAACTGTCTCACACTCGCTCCTCGCGCATGTGCAGTTTGGGCTCTCCGGGGCTTCGCGAAATCGCTCACACCTAGGGTAGCGTTGCTTCCTTGGGGAGATTGAGGACCGCCTTCGGCAGGCCGCCTCCATAGTCGATGCATACGCTGCCGACAGTGGTCTCCAATGTGCTCCCGCCAAATCAGAGCTTCTACAAGTCAGGACAAACCACAAGGACAACACGTCTCTACACATATCTCTGTCGGGCGGTCCCATCAGAGAAGTGGCAGAGCTCCGGATCCTGGGTCTGCTCATCAATAACGAACTTCAGCCGGACTCTACTATAGCGAAACTCAAGAGCATAGGTGAACAGGTAGGGCGCATGATCCACCGTGTTTCCAACAAGCGGGGTGGTCTGTGGGGCAGGGACGCGCTACGGCTCGCCCATGCCTTCGTGACCAGCCGGACCCTCTACGCCGTGGCGTACCTACGCACCACCAAACAACAAGACAAGCGCATTGACGCCATCATCATGAAGGCAACAAAACGAGCATTGGACCTCCCGGTGGCTACCTCCGACGCCAAACTGAAGGCGTTGGGAGTGGCAAACTCCTATCAGGAGTTGCGGGAGGCGCACCTCGTGAACCAATATACGCGGCTATCGCAGACGGTTCCTGGGCGCCGCCTGCTAAACAGCTTACACATCCAACACACATGCATACCAGAGGGGACGGAGAACACCCCGGTGCTGTGGCGCCACATGCTCTTGGTCGCTCCGCTCCCTCGTAACATGGACATGGCTTCACATGAAGGCAGACGACAAGCGCGGGTTCGCACGCTTGAGAGGAAGTATGGATATAAAGAGGGCGTCTACTACGTGGACATCACAGGGCCGTCGCCCACGGGATTCTTCACGCCTGCCGTAGTCCACCGGGGAATGAATGTCGATGGGCTATCTTTTCGGGCCCCAAATTCAACACGAGCGGAGGAAGTCGCAATAGCTCACGCTGCCGCCGATCGAAAATCGAGAACAGTTATCACAGACTCTCGCCGGGACTGTGAACATTATCTTGCAGGCGAAATATCCCCTCTTGTCTCCCAAATTCTAAGACGCGCTCCCGCCGACCCAACTCGCACAAAAGTGGTCTGGGCTCCTGGCCACCAGGGTCTACGAGGCAATGAGGCCGCTGATGCGGCCGCCCGAGCGCTCACACACCGGGCTCCTCATCCTAGCTATCCTGGCTCAGAAGCTCATAAACCGCTTCTTCGGTTCCGCGAAATCCTAATTCATTATTGCGACAGCCACCGTCTCTACCCAGTACCTGCCAAGGGGCTAAGTAAGGCGGAGGAGCGAACTCTGCGGCGCCTGCAGACAGGAACTCTTCTCTGTCCTGCCATAGCAAAACAATTCGATCCGAACACAGATGGGCGCTGCCCGCACTGTGGAGAGATCTGCGATATCTTTCACATGGTGTGGGCATGTACTCAGAATCCCCACCTTCCCCCTTCCCCCACCCCCACCCGAGAGACATGGAAGACTGCCCTCCTCAACTACTCCACACTGGAGTCTCAAAGGGCTCTAGTAAAGCGGGCGCGAGACGGGGCCTCGTCGTGCGGTGTCCCGGACTAAGGATACCGACCATGTAGCAAGGTTTTTTGACCCTCAAACTCTCTTTGCATATTAAAGTTTTTCACCACCACCACCACCTCTACAAATAAACTAACACGCAAAACTTCATGCAGGCTTTCCGAGGAACCTTCCTCTACCGCTGATACGGCGCCTTTACGGTAAGCAACAGGACACCGCCAGTGCACGAACTGTACGGCCTCCAACAGCTAGCCACACAGCGTACGTGTTTCTTTTTCCTCTAATTGCAGGGCAAGACTACCAGATTACGCAGCTTGGCGTCACGTTCATTGAACGCTCTTACGTCAAGAATAAAGTCATCAGGGAGACCCTGTGGCACTTAAAGAAAGGCAGCAGTTGTTGATATGTGACGGTGGAAGAGATAAACCCAAGCGTTGGCGAATAAATGCGTTTTTTACGGCTTAAAACAGTCAATCTGGTCCCGCCTGTAGACGCGAACACTGCTTACACAAGCCAATCTCTCTAAATGGTTTGGTTTATGGGGTTTAACGTCCCGAGGCTGTTGAATATCTTCGCACTGAGCTGTTTGAGGAACTTGAAGAGATAAAAGAGGCTTTGGATGAAATCAAGACATTAAAACAAGACATTGCAGACATTAAGAACCTAAGACAAGAAATCCAGCAAGTCTTAAAAGAGAACAGGGCTCTTAAAGCTGAAAATGCTCAACTGACAGAAAAAATTCAGGAACTTGAGCGCTATCAGCGGTCCAATAATTTGGAAATCAAAGGTATTCCTTTTGATGCGGAACCAGTGAGAACAGTAAAGAAAATTGGTGAACTTCTGAAAGAAGAAATCGATGAAAATTATATTGATGTCTGCCACAAAGTCCCTACTTCTAGACATAACGAGACAAATCTCATTGTCCGCTTTGTGCAACGCACCAAGAGGAATGCCTTTCTCGCCAAAGCACGGAAAACAAAAATTGACGCAAAAACACTTGTGTTTGATGAAACAGGAGATATCTATGTCAACGAACATCTGACAAGGAAGGCAAAACAACTGTTATGGGCTGCCAAGAAAAAGAAGAAGGGCATAGGATGGAAGTATGTGTGGACAGCCGGAGGAAAAGTGCTAGCTCGACAAGATGACACGTCGACTATTGTCCACATTGCCTGTACTGCAGACCTAGATCAAATGACAGGTTAGATGACTTGAACACGAGCGGCATGGATGACTAAGGAAAATGGACTCTGTAAACAACTTTCAGTGTTGCTATTATGAATACAGAACATTTAATCAGACTTACTCAGACTTTAATAGGTCTCTTTCTATGATACACACAAACGCTCGTAGTATGAGAAACAAACAAGACTGCATACATGATTTAATTGTACACACTAGATCTCGCTTTGACATATTGTTCTTCTCGGAGACATGGCTAACCGAACGCGATAGTCCCATGCAGGTTAAAGATTATGTATGCCACGTAAGAAACAGAGCCATCAACCGTGGTGGTGGCGTGGCAGCATATGTAAGAAAGACTATAAAACACGAAGTCATCCCTGAATTTTCCCTGATAAATCAGAATGTGGAATGCCTCCTACTTCGCTTAAACGGCGCCTTAGCCGCAGTGTTGTACAGACCGCCATGCGGGAGCAAAATCCAGTTCTTTTCTTTTCTTGAGGACCTGTTGACGTATCTGAATAACTCCGTCAAAGCGTTTGCAATTCTAGGTGACATGAATATAGATATGTTGATCGACGACACGTGTTCAAGGCAGCTTAACGTCTTAATAAACTCTTACGCATGTTCAAACGCTATCACTATACCCACACGTAACACCCAGCATAGTTCCACTCTGATAGACTTGTGTATCTCAAATGTACATCCCCCAAACTCGTCAGCCGGCGTTATGTCTGTAGACATTAGTGACCATTTACCAATTTTTTTCTTCATACCGCACCATGGTGAATACAAGGGGGGTACTGCGCACAAAAAGACAAGGACAAGAAGATAACAGAACAAGCGCAGACTCGCGACTAACTTTATTTGAAAACACGATACTCCTTTTATAGTTTCAAACTGTCACATCACACACATGTGGAAACCAAAAACCTTTCTTCATTCTGATACAGTTTGATAGACGGGTCACTTACGCAATCTTTATCCTTCAGTTTGATACAGAACGCCTCCGCCAACTCACGCGCCACCTGGTCACGGCTCCTCCTCAAAACTTTTGTATCTGTCAGCAAAGGCAGGCAAGGGTTATTGCGCGTAGCATCCGGGCATGCGCCACAATGCAGGGGTAAATTCGACCCTGTCCCTGATTTCATGGAAAGCTGGTGCTCTCTTAAGCGCTCATTCAGACATCGGCCTGTCTGGCCGATGTATACCCTGCCACAGGTGAGGGGAATCTGGTATACCACACCCGTCTGGCACCTGACAAATCGAGTGGCATGACGCTTCTCGCAGTCCGCTTTCCTCTTCCCTCCGGACATGACCTGAGGGCACAATGAGGCCAACTTGCATGGGGCGGTAAAAACTACCGGCACGCCGTAGCTTTTCGCCACGTTCTTCAAGTTGTGGGAAATTCTGTGAATATACGGTAGAACCGCTGGCCTCATTTCCTTAGAACGGCCACTATCCCGGCACGTCCTATCTTTCAGTTTGCGCAGAAGCTTCTCTGCCACTGCAACAATGATTGAAGCAGGAAAACCAGCCTTCGTCATCCTAATTACCTGATTGTTGAGGCTCTCGTGCACCAGGTGAGCGCAAGACTTAGACAAGGCGCCCTGCAGGCAATACGTTCCGATAGCCCGTTTGACTGTCTTGGAATGTGCTGACCTGAACGGCAACAGGTCTTTCCGTGCACGTGGTAAGTACATCCAGCAAACGTGATCTGGTGTTAAAGTCAGGTTAATATCTAAAAACTGTAGCTTGTCATGTTCCGGTAACTCGTGAGTAAAGGTTAGACGACATGGGAAGGGTCTAACCTTTACTCACGAGTTACCGGAACATGACAAGCTACAGTTTTTAGATATTAACCTGACTTTAACACCAGATCACGTTTGCTGGATGTACTTACCACGTGCACGGAAAGACCTGTTGCCGTTCAGGTCAGCACATTCCAAGACAGTCAAACGGGCTATCGGAACGTATTGCCTGCAGGGCGCCTTGTCTAAGTCTTGCGCTCACCTGGTGCACGAGAGCCTCAACAATCAGGTAATTAGGATGACGAAGGCTGGTTTTCCTGCTTCAATCATTGTTGCAGTGGCAGAGAAGCTTCTGCGCAAACTGAAAGATAGGACGTGCCGGGATAGTGGCCGTTCTAAGGAAATGAGGCCAGCGGTTCTACCGTATATTCACAGAATTTCCCACAACTTGAAGAACGTGGCGAAAAGCTACGGCGTGCCGGTAGTTTTTACCGCCCCATGCAAGTTGGCCTCATTGTGCCCTCAGGTCATGTCCGGAGGGAAGAGGAAAGCGGACTGCGAGAAGCGTCATGCCACTCGATTTGTCAGGTGCCAGACGGGTGTGGTATACCAGATTCCCCTCACCTGTGGCAGGGTATACATCGGCCAGACAGGCCGATGTCTGAATGAGCGCTTAAGAGAGCACCAGCTTTCCATGAAATCAGGGACAGGGTCGAATTTACCCCTGCATTGTGGCGCATGCCCGGATGCTACGCGCAATAACCCTTGCCTGCCTTTGCTGACAGATACAAAAGTTTTGAGGAGGAGCCGTGACCAGGTGGCGCGTGAGTTGGCGGAGGCGTTCTGTATCAAACTGAAGGATAAAGATTGCGTAAGTGACCCGTCTATCAAACTGTATCAGAATGAAGAAAGGTTTTTGGTTTCCACATGTGTGTGATGTGACAGTTTGAAACTATAAAAGGAGTATCGTGTTTTCAAATAAAGTTAGTCGCGAGTCTGCGCTTGTTCTGTTATCTTCTTGTCCTTGTCTTTTTGTGCGCAGTACCCCCCTTGTATTCACCATGATTGACCGACTAGCCCAACAACGTACGCTCTTATACCGCACCATAATAGCATAAGCAGAAGGGGTGTTTATTATTACCGCCGCATAAATTCAAGTTCACTGGAACATTTTCACATCCTTATTCAAAATGTCAATTGGGTATCGGTAATAAATGAGTCAAACTCAAATGATGCTTACAATAAATTTTTTAGTTTTTTTATTACTTGCTACGAAAGATCTTTCCCTGTGCAAACAACGGCTAGCCAGCATAAAAAAGTAAGGAAACCATGGATAAATGTCACACTGTACAGGAAGATACAAGAGAGGAACAAAATGTTCCATTCATTTATAAAGAGTCGCGATGCGAGTGAACTTGTTCGGTACAAGAAATTTCGCAATAAGGTTAATACGGAAATAAAAACGGCCAAACTTAAATACTATGAGGAACTATTTACGCGTATTTTTAATGATCCCAGAAAAATCTGGCATGAAGTGAGAAACTTAACTGGTAAAAATGGGCAGGAACACACATTGAGTGTTACTCAAGATGACCATAGTCTGAATGTTAAAGATTCTTTGGTAGCGCTGAATGAACACTTTATCAGTTGTGGAAATTATGTTCGCAGTCTCCATCAGCATACTCTTTCTACTGTCCCGCCAAGTGAAAGCGTGGTAAACTCGCTTATATTGTCCCCTACCTCTCCTCATGAAGTCAGCAAAATTATTGATAAACTAAAGAATGATTCTGCCTCTGATTTTGATGATATAAAAGCTGTCCCCATTAAACATGTATCCGACATTATTTCACCAGTTTTAACTCACATTATCAATTGTATGCTTGAGAAGGGAATATTTCCCGAAAGTCTTAAGATAGCTAGAGTATGTCCTATTCATAAAGGTGGGAATGATAGCTCAGTAAATAACTTAGGCCCATATCTGTCCTTCCAATTTT